>NW_028324310.1:592500-765000 GCF_058129835.1 Hydra viridissima
GTGAGCTACAGCTGCATGCCGAACATAAAAGACATCATAAATTTCCACAACCAAAGCATTCTGCAAAAAAACCAGCAGCAAAAAAACCCCAACATTACAGAAAAAACCTGTAATTGCATCAATAAAACTAAGTGTCCTTTACATCAAAATTGTCTTACAAAAAACATAGTCTACCAAGCCACCATCTCCTTTAGCAACCCAGTAATGAAAGAAAAAATATATTACGGCATCAGCAAAACACCTTTCAAACTAAGGTATGCAAACCACCAAAAATCCTTTAACATTGAAAAATATAAGAACGACACAGAACTATCGAAAGAAATATGGAAAATGAAAGAAGAAAATTTCACACCTATTGTTAAGTGGAAGATAATCAAACATTGCAAATCGTACGACCCGGCCACAAAACTTAGATATTGTTAGTCTTAACAGATGTGCCCAAGTTTCTAGGATATGGTGTTAAAATCATTAGTTACAAAGTTGTGTGTGATGCAAAGTAAATATGAAGATTCAGTAAACGAGGTTCAGCTCATCAAATTAAATCCTCATTATGTTTATGTGAGATTTCCTAGTGGTCATGAGACTATAGTGTCTACTAAACAGCTGGCTTCCATTGAAACAACTCCTATAATACAAACATCAAACAACAATTTAGAAGTAACAACCATCAATAACTATCCCCTAACCCCTAATGGTAGCAATGAAACTCCTTTAGTCTCCGAAAAAGAACTAGAAAAAAAAAAAAGAATCCTATAGAATAAATTAAAATTCTTCTCGTAGATCTTTACAAATTTCTAAAGCACCAGAAAAACTTAACTTGTAAATACATCTGAACACTTTTAAGAGGAGGGTAAATGTTATGTTAATGTGATACATTTATGTATACATATACGTCTTGTATTATACTATATATATATATTTTTAAATTTATTATTTTTTTATAGACTAGTTTAATTATAGCTCTTTTGAGCCAACATAATTAATTTGGTTATTCTTTACATAACCTTGATACTGTAATTCCAATAATGCTAATTTCAAAACTAAATAATGATAATGATATGTTCAGATCAAGTGCCTTTTTAAAGAAGATATGTTTAAATGGAAAAAGGACAGAGTTTATGATGTCAAAGTTATGAGAACAAAATTTATCGATGCCATAATTTTAGCAATCTACATCAAAATATTAAATTATTAGTTTTGTTGCAATTTATACCAATAAAATATTTACTAAAGCTAATTATTTATAATTATAATTATTTAATTATTACTTTTTATTTACATTATTGTAAGAAACTTTAATAAAATATATTAAAAATGTATTATTGCTATTATTATTACTAATAACTGTACTAAATTAAATATTTTCTAAAATTGTGTCATTGATAATCAAATTTGGTTGAAAGAAAAAACTAGATAATGAGCCATGTGGTTCATTATCTTGTTTTTTCTTTGGAAAATCATATTGTTATTATTATTTTAAAAAATAGTGAATTTATGTTTATTTCAAAACGAAAGATAAATACTTTATATACTTTATAATATAAAAAAATATTATTAATACACAAGTTTTTCTCCTTTATATAAAAACAAGAACACATAAAATTACATCTAGATATCTATGATGTCTGCATGTAATCTAGAGACAACTATAAACTAAAAAGATTACCTTAGTTTACTTATGCATATGAACTAGAGTGTTTTTCTCAAATAAATTCATGATTATTTTAGATAAATGCTGGCAAGCCATAATGGATTGCTTAGAACTTATCTAAAACATTTCATTCAAATAAACACTGCATTGAACTGATGAAATTATTGATTCTCCAAATAAATATTATCGTTGTATTTTGATGGCGATAGAATGTTCTAATCTAAAACATTCACTTTATAAATTGCACAAAATGTTTCTTTTGTATATAGTTTTTGATTTCGATTTAACCGCCTATCCAACCAGCTTTATTGAGAAATATAAATTGCAGTTTTAATAAAATAATTGCGCATGCGTGTACAATATTGCGCTCTGAGTAGCTACGTAGAGCGCATTGCGCTCTACGAAGACACTTCGTAAAAAAAAACTGGTGCCATGTTTTTGAAAGGTGTGTCATGTGCAGAAGCATTTTCGGATTTCCTTTATATAATACCTGCAATGACTTTTTGAGGTAATAATACCTAATTTATTTCGTTCTACACTCGTAAAAACGCAGTTTCTACAGTGACGACAATATGATTGCAATTGTTACGGAATTAATGTTTTTTTATTATTTCTACATTGTGTAATTGAATATATATCTTGTTCAACTCTCAATTTTTTTTTTAATTATTATTAAAATCCTAATAATTTATCATGTTTTTGGTATAAAACAGCTGCTTTTGAGTTGATCTACTAACAAACCAACTTTTATTTAACTCAATAAAAGAAAATGTGGGGTACAATGAATTATGCAATGAATTGACGCACGCACAACGCTTCTTCTGGCGCGACGCAATGATGCAATTTTTTTACGCTAATTACAACATTATGTTCATATAATTTTTCAACACAACAAAATTTAAGGAATGTCTTAACTGACACCTCAAAGTAATGGTTTCCCGCAATATATTAGATAAACCATTATTCTCAAAAATATCTTTAAACTTAATTTAAGAAATTGCATTTTTAAACTATGTCGAACAATAATACGTTTTCTCCAATTGAATATGCTGTTCCAATATCTGATTTAAAGAAAAGATTGGATAAAAGAAAGACTATAGATGAACAAAACCCTGTAAATCATAACGATAGCGAAACAAGTTCAAGTTTTTCATCCGGTCAAACAGAAATTGAAGTTGATACTCAGTCCATTGAAGAAGCAGCTAAAACTACATACGAATATTACTCAATCGAGGAGGAAACATCAAAATGGATATGCAACCGATATAATAATAACAGACCTAAAAAGTACTCATGTAAAACATCAAAGATACTAGATTACCATTTTGAACATGATCACGAAATAAAAACGCCGAAAAAAAAAACGAACAACGAGTGGCTTGTCAAAAGAAATTAGCGATAAGACTGATAGAGCTCTTTTGATTTCCATTATCGCTTGTTGTCTTTCTTTTATGTTGGTAGAAAGTAATGCATTTAACCCTTTAGCGCCCACCAGGGCTTAAAATTTTCAAAAAACTCCAAAAACTTCAAAAAGCAATTGCTTTAGGGCCTAGATTATGAATTAAAAAATAAAATTTTAAAATTTCACTAGCAAACCCAATTTTGTCATTGTAGCATATGTGATACATATAAATTCAGATAGCATTTTGTGTTTCAAAAAGAGGAAACTCTCTTAAATACTTCTAAAACTTACATGTGTTATTAATTTAAAATAAAATAAACAAATAAGCTTTTATATTCGTAAAAAAACAGGAAAAAACTCTCTTTGAAAATACCTTGTCTGACAGCAATCATCCGATTTTTAAAAAGACAATTTTGATGTGTTTTTAAGTCTTGATTATCTAATTATATTAACCTAGCTAAATCAGATCAACAAAAATATGTTGTAAATATGCTACAAAAGGTGTTTTTGAGATCACTGTGTTGACAGGATGGCCATAAAAGGTTTCTGAAGTTATGTAGCAGATCTGCTACACGGGCGCTAAAGGGTTAAAGAATTTGTTTTGTGTTTAAATCCAAAGTATAAAGTGCCTTGCTGAAAAAAGTTAAGATCTCTTTTAATTGATTTATATCGAGAAAAAGTTGACCTTTTGAACTCAAAATTATTATCAATTAAAGTTTTATCTATAACTACTGACGGATGGACGTCCTGTCAAAACTATAGTTACATTTCTGCAACTGCACATTTCATTTCTGACAAAACAAAATTCATCAGTTTTTGTTTGGGCTTCGCATACATTAATGGCCGCCATGATGCAGATAATTTAAAAGAGGCTTTGCTGAAAATCGTAGAAAAATTTAAAGTGGATGATAAAATAATGAGTATAATAGCAGACAACGCCAGTAACGTACGCAACTGTCTAAATTCTTTAAAAGTTTGTTTAAACATTCAATCATTAAGATGCATGGGACATGTTTTGCAATTAGTTGTTAAAAATGCCATAGTTTTAGTTGAAGAAGGTGAAAAAGATATTTCGTCTAAATTCTTTTTCATCGCAAGAACATTAACTAAGTGCAGGAAAATTGTTACATCTTTCAATCATTCTTCTCAACTTAATGATTTATTAGAAGAAAATCAAATGTGACAAGATGTCGAAAGAAATCACATACTTCATTTGATTCAAGATGTGAAAACTCGTTGGCACTCTACGTTTCTCATGGTAGAAAGAATTCTTAAGCTTCACTCTTACGTAAAAGATATCTTTAATTCGAAATAACAATACAAAGATATGAGAAAATATTAACTCGATGAAGATGAAATTGTAAACTTAAAAGAAACAGTAAATGCTATATTAAGCTTTCATCAAGTAAGCGTTTTACTATCTGGCGATAGGTATGCAACGTGTTCTTTAATTATTCCAAGTATAAAGTACCTTGAGAAGCAGCTAAATTAAGAATAAAAGTAAAACTCCTCCTTTAATTGTAATATTGAAATCACATTTGTTAGAATCTTTACAAACTTACAAAGATTCATATGAATTAGAAAATAATTCCTTTTTATTGTGTGCCACTTTTTTGGATCCAAATTATAAAAGTTTTCATTTCTTTGAAAAGTACGAAAAAAAAGAAATATTTAAAAAGCGTGAGAGAACTTTTGTCAGATTTTTATCTCGCAAAAAGAGTTGGTGAAATAATTCCAATTAAAAAGGTAACAATGGAATCAAAAAAATTTAAGTTGTCATTTGAGGATGAAGAAAATGATTTCGGAAGTGATAGTGAAAAAAATGTAACCTTAGATTTAAAAAAAGAAATCAGTGAATAAGGTAAGTATGGGTATTAAGGCCCACCTTTGTCGAATGCGCGGTAAAGAAATGCTGATTTTTTTTTGCTGCCAGTGATAAAACCAGATAACTCTAATATTTTAATGTCGAAAAAAAGTTTCAAAATTTATTTTTTCCCTAACTTTGGATTAGTGGGCCTTATTACCCGCCGGGCCTTAATACCCATACTTACCTTATATAAAATTGTCAGTGTACGAACAAAATGTTTTAGAGTTTTGGCATCAAAATCAATATGTTTTTCCAATATTGTATTGCATTTCAACGATGACTTTATGTACACCTGCTACCAGTGCATCAGGTGAGCGCCTTTTTTCTGGCGCATTAAACAATTTGTATGCTAAGCGAAACAGGATGACGGCTAAATGTTTTCAAATGTTGATGTTTTTGTACGAAAATTTGGAATTTTTAAATTTGGTTTAAAATTTGTGCAATTTAATCAAAGTAATACGGAAGTGTCTTGTTGTAATAATTATTTTTGAATTTATTTTATTGTTCTTGAATAAAAACTCTTAAATTTAGAACTTGAACCACTGATCTCTATAATAACTGGATAGCGCAACTTCGAGCAAAACTTCTTATTTTTTGACGCCAAAATCGCCATATTGGAAAGCCCCAAAAATTTTAATCCCGTAAGCTTTAAGTTCTGTTTTTCGGCTTATCGCTTTATCGCTTTATCGCACATATCAGATTTCATTGTTCTGGGGCTTTCCAATATGGCGATTTTGGCGTCAATTTTGATATTAGAGATGCGCTATCCAGTTATTATAGAGATCAGTGACTTGAACTTGTAGTTGCGTCATTATGTAATTCATTGTGCACAACGAATATGCAGTTCGATGAATTTGTATGGTTCATTGTGCACAATGAATTTAAAAACGATATATAAATTGTAAAAGCTCATGAAGCAGTCAGATGAAATAAACAACAAATATAGTCGTCTTAATATTACAGAACTGTTTTGTTTTAAAAACAATCTAATAAGGTTGCAACATGTTTAAAAAATGATTTTATAAACTTGTCGCTCTCATGTTTTTATTATTTAACATATTTATTTAACATATTTTTTTTATTTTACAATTAGTTTTTTTATTGTTTATTACAACATACATACATACATACATACATACATACATACATACATACATACATACATACATACATACATACATACATACATACATACATACATACATACATACATACATACATACATACATACATACATACATACATACATACATACATACATACATACATACATACATACATACATACATACATACATACATACATACATACATACATACATACATACATACATACATACATACATACATACATACATACATACATACATACATACATACATACATACATACATACATACATACATACATACATACATACATACATACATACATGCATGCATGCATGCATACATACACCATTTAAGCCTGGTGGCAATTACTTTATTTTGTGGTTGACCGAAAAGTACCACATTATTACTTCGAAACTAGACTTGCTCAATAAACGAAGCGAACTAACATCAGAGTGCCGCCATGAAAATAAATTTTTAATAAAAAATTTTAATACCATCATAGCAAACACTCCGTAGCACTTTTTTCGTATTTTTTGTCGTTACGTTTTTTTACGGTTTATAACATCTGATGATCGCTGTTGCGTGAAACTTTAAGTAATGTGATATAAACCTACCTAATTATTTTGTTTATATAATAACAATATATATATATATATATATATATATATATATATATATATATATATATATATATATATATATATATATACTTATCGCTTCTCGGCCTAATGGCTAAGATCAAGTGTAGCGAGCTGGCTAGGCCGGCGTGCTTGTATTAAACTGATACTTTTCTTTTTTTTCCGCCCGTTCCTCAAAGAGGAGGCAAACTCAGGGTCGACGTGCTTCTGGGTCTTCCCTGGAGAGGTTCGGGTAAGTCTGCAAGGCATCGGCTGGAGGACTATAAACAAAATATTGCATATTTTCTTTTCGTTAGGAAAATTTATCTATAAACTCTAATTCACTAAATCGCTTTTCGGCCTAATGGCTAATATCAAGTGTAGTCTTTTGGTGAATTTTTAGCTGAGATAGATTTAGATTTATTTTAAGAAGCTTCTTCGCCTGCAAGAGACCGTTCGTCATCGGCTACTTCGTTAAAAGAGTTATAGACTTTGGCGAACTTTTTCGTTTATTTTTTTCTACTTTCTTTTTTTCTTATAGAAGTTTTTTATTTTTACTTTTTTCATCATGGCATCTTCGCAAAAACCGTTGGGAGCAAGACTGAGCGGCAAGAGCGTATCATCGACCTGAATATTTTTATGGACCCGAAAGAACATTTCAACCTTTTAAATCAAGAACAAAGAGCGAGAGAATTAGAACAGAAGATTACGAAAATCGTCGGCGCGAATAAGATGATCGGCCTCACATACTCAAACCGAGGCAACTGGATCGTCGAATTTCGATCAAAAAATGATGCCAAAATGCTTGCAGATTCAGAACTTACCATCTCTGGCTGCAACCGAAAAGTCCAGTCGAAAGTCAGAAGCGAAATCGGCTTCCTTATTACCATAAAATGCGATCTCCTGGTAGAAGACGACGAAATCCTGGAACAAATAAAACCATTTACAGCTGAGGTGTACTCCATTCAACTCACCAGCTATTGATTCAACCCACTCCTGAAGGACGGACGAAGACTTTTCCGAATCCGGCCCTCAGTCAAGCTCGATGAGATTCCACATAACATCGAGATAGAAGGGGTTAAAATCGCCCTCTACTTCGCGGGGAAATCTTTCCTTTGCGAAAAATATGGTACCTCACATCCCCCACAACAAAGATGTGTCCAAAAAAACCAACAAAACTTAAATACTACACCCGAAGCGATCATCGTTGCAAAGCTAGCAACGCGAAAAAACCAATTACGAAACCAATCGAGAAAGAAATCGAATTACAGCAAACGAAAGAACAAGAAATAGCTGTAAAAGAAATCCGAGTCCTCGTTGATGAAAGAGAAAGCATCACCGCTCTCGAAATAACCAACACCGAGACGGAATTAATGGTTCAAAAACTTAGAGACCTCGATGCTATAATCAATGAGGCAGGTAGCTCCAGAAGAAACGAAGAAGAAGAAATGCCGGAAGAAGGGTGGAAAAAGGTGGACAGCAAAAGCAATAAAAAAGACACGGGAGAAAACGTCGCCCGAGTCGAAAAAGCCATTGCCAAACGAATGGCTCCCCCACCGACGCCTCAAAAGAAGGACATTAAGAAAACTCAAAAGTAACCTTCCTCCTTTTATTTTTTATTTTATGTGAGACTTACCTTTGTTTATTTCTTCGATATTTTTTTTGGTTATAAAATTGCGTGATTGTAAATCTTTAAGCACACACACTCATCTCATCAAGCATCATAACATTCACAAAATCAGGCGCTACTGCACTTTCGCATCCCCCTTTTTTTATTGCAGATTATGATAGAAAATTTCATGCTGATTCAGAAAAATATAAAAACATAGAGTTGAAAATCAACGGAAAGTGCTCTAATTCGAAGTCAAAGATGTAAAAAATCCCACTAAAAATCCCTGATATTCGCCATTTTTTAAAAATCTTTTTTAAAACGCTTTCAGTTTTAACGAAAATTAATTACCGTTACATTGCGCAATAAGCAGACCTGGTTTCAATTAGCTTTAACATTATTATTTTAAAGTATTTTAACGAAAGTGTTATAACGAAATGAAATTAATGGAAGATTTCAAATATAGGTTCAGAGCCGGCTTGTGAAAAATATTATATGTGTGCGAGAATAAATTAGGCGCCTTTTAGATTTAAATTCCGAGCTCGTTCGCAAAAAATGTCACTTTTTTTAAATCATAAAACAATGCATACTACAAATACAATAACTTTCTTAAGAAATTTTTTGATTTTAAACATATTTTTAGTTACTAAACGGAACACGTCTAACTTTAGATTTTGCAAAATTTAATCTTAAAGTATCAATATCCACAGATTCAGCAATTTTGTTTTCAATGGAAATTATTGATAAACCATTTAAACGTTCCTGGCCCATTGTTGATCGTAAATAGTTTTTTATTAATTTTAATTTGGAAAAACTACGTTCCCCTGTACTCACTGTTACCGGTAGTGTTAATAATATTCGTAAGGAAATACAAACATTAGGAAACAGTTCTTCAAGCTGACTATCATATATCCATTTAAGCACAGATTCCGGTGATTTTTTCCCATCTAATTTCCGTGATAACAAATTAAGTTCCAGAAACAAATCCTCTGAATACACATCTTTTGAATCACCATGAGTCAATACTTTTTCCAGTAATCTGCATTTATTAATTAAGCCTTCTTCTCCTATTTTATCAATTTCTTTGATATTATACAAAAACTCGAACGGTTCTATTGTACTTGAAAAGCTTTCAAATCGTTCATTTATTGATTCTTTAGCTATTTTAAAGAGAATATCAAAAAACTGCTTTTTGAATTTTTGGTTTGGTTGTATATCACCATCTTCTTCAAAAGGTTCATCATCAAAAAACCTTTTTCTTTTTCTTGCTCTTTCACGTGAAATAGAACTGAATTCATTGGTCAAGTTTGCATCATTAGCTAGAATTTTGGCTTTTGAAATATATATTTTGTAAGAATCTTCAGTGTGTTTAGTAACAAAAAAATTGATAGTTTTCTTTAATGCATTTGCAGCAGTCTTCACGTCTGCAGTTTGACATTGTAATAGTTTGCTAGTACAATTAATTTCAGTTAATACATCGTGCCAAACCACAACACCACATATGAATTCAAAACTTTTTAATTTTGATGCAAGTGATTCAGCAGTTAATCTAGTAATAGAATCTTTTTCAATGTTGACAACTTCTTTCAATGCACAATAAATTTCTTTTAATCCCAATTTTAGAGCACGAACAGCATTCACATGACTTTCCCATCTGGTAGTACTTAATGACTTTACTGTTAATTTGCAACATTTTGATTCAAAAATTTGCCAACGCTTTGTAGTTGCAGAGAAAAAATTATACAAAGCTTGAATTTGTGAAAAAAACCTCATAAGTTCTAAACATCCTTGGACTGCATCCGCAACAACCAAGTTCAAGGAGTGACAGACACAAGGAATATAAAAGGCTCGTGAATTTATATCTTTTATACGCTTCTGTACACCAATTTTTTTACCTTTCATATTGGATCCATTATCATATCCTTGTCCACGAATATCCATGACAGATAAATTATTTGATTCCAATGAATTCAAAATTTCTTCAGTAAGTCCTAATCCAGTAGTATCTAATACATTTATGAATCCTATAAAACTTTCTTGAATTGTGACACTGATAACCTGGTTATCCAATTGTTTTGCAATGTTAACGTAACGTATAATAATAGACATTTGCTCTTTGTGACTATTATCTGGTGTACAATCTACAATAATCGAGAAATACTTAGCCTTTTTTATAATACTTAAAATTTTATCTAACAGTCTAACAGTCTTAATCCTTTTGCTTGGGTTTTTTATTTATTTTTCATTTGGTTTAATGCAAGTTCTTTAAAATTTTATGCCTTTATAATACCTTCTATTTTTTATAATAAAATAATAACAATCATTTTTTTAAATTTAATTATTTAAACTTTAAAAAATATGCAAAAAACAACTCATTATGCAATGCATTATAATCTGAAACCGCACTATCTGCATCAAAATAGGCAGTTGTAATTGCATGCAATTTTACTAGCTAGATCTAATATTACTAACAAAAAATAATTATGCACAAAAAATAACCAAAACAAACAATGTGCAAAAATAATTATATAAATAATAGACTAAAAAAGAGATTTGTATATTTTTTATAAAAACATTCAAGAAAATCTTTTTTAAATCTGGAAAATAAGGTGCAGATATGTCATTCACAACTGACAATAGAAATTTAAGGCGGGGACCGATTTCAGCATTAATGTCGGCCATCTTGTCCAGAAGTAAACATAAAATGTAAACTTTTGTCTGATTGGTTAGCAGAAAACATTGTAAAAAAAACTGATTGGGATTAGACAAGGGGCATAACTCAGTTTTCACAAAAATGGACTTAGTACCTTTGATATTTTTAGCTATAGATCTTGAAAGATCAATATATTTTGTTTCTAAGCAAAATTTTAATTTTGCGCCTTTTTAATGCTGCGCCTGTGTGTTTCGCACACTTCGCACACGCTACGAGCCGGCTCTGTATAGGTTGAATTTAGAATGTGAGAATGTAGACAAATTGATGAATAATTATTATTGTATTGCCCTATCTCTATCCCTATCCCTATCCCTATCCCTATCCCTAACCCTAACCCTAACCGCCAATCCAAACCTGCTTTATTGTGAAATATAAATCGTAGTTATAATAAAATAATTGCGCATGCGTGTACAATATTGCGCTCTGAGTAGCTTATGGCTATGTAAGAGCGCATTGCGCACTACGATGACACTTCGGAAAAACATACTTTAACGACTTTTGTAACGTAAAAACCATACTATTAATGTATTGCTTCTATAAGCTAAAAGATCACTAACTTATTATTCTCAAAATGGCAAATATAAGGGTTTTTAGTGGGATTTTTTACAACTTTGACTTCGAATTAGAGCACTTTCCGTTGATTTTCAGGTCCATGTTTTTATATTTTTCTGAATCAGCATAAAATTCTCTATCATAATCTGCAATAAAAAAAAAAAAAGGGGGGGGGGTGCGAAAGTGCAGTAGCGCCCAAAATCACATATCATTAAATGGCCGTTTATTTCGTTTCTTTTCTTTTCCCTCATCTTTTTCTTTTCTACCACGCTTTATCCGCTCGTTCTTTTTCTACTAGAAAATTTTGACCACGCTTTCTCATCAATAATTCATTACGAACCATCTGTGCTATGTCGCAATCACATCGTGTACACATTCCAAAATCGAATTCAAAGTTTCTCAAAAACTTTGGATTCGTAAAGCAAAATTTGTTTAAAATACTCTGTAAGAATGGAGTCAGTACGTATTTTTTCAGCAAATGTTTGTGGTCTTATTGATGTTAAAAAGCAGAAAATAATGATCCACAAACTCGAGAAAATGCGTCATGACTTCATTTTACTGCAAGAGACCACTGATCTCTATAATAACTGGATAGCGCAACTCCGAGCAAAACTTCTTATTTTTTGACGCCAAAATCGCCATATTGGAAAGCCCCAAAAATTTTAATCCCGTAAGCTTTAAGTTCTGTTTTTCGGCTTATCGCTTTATCGCTTTATCGCACATATCAGATTTCATTGTTCTGGGGCTTTCCAATATGGCGATTTTGGCGTCAATTTTGATATTAGAGATGCGCTATCCAGTTATTATAGAGATCAGTGCAAGAGACGCATTTAAATAATGACCAAGCGGAGGAGTTCTAGCGAAATGGAAACACGCAGATTTTTCTCCGCAGGTCACAATCATTCAGGAGGCACTCTAATTTTACATCAGGGAAATGGGTCATTCCAGTAGATTTCAACAATTTTCCATCTAAGTTGTTGGCACTATGTCTCAGATTTTGCTCTTCTTTTGAAATTATGTTAATAATAATAAAATATGAACAATTTGAAAATTTCAATGCATTTGCATTATCCGTTACTAAATTATCGGCATTAAAAGATTTGCGATGGAAGCCTACTTTTTAATAAACTGTATTTTTGGCATTTTAATACGTTTATAACTTTTTTCTGTAATATAATAAATGCATATTTTTTTATTTACTAAATAAATGTAACTTAGCCTAGATAAAAAACAAGGTGCAGCTTATTTATTTGATTTCAGAAAAAAATATCAGCACACAAAACTTGAACAATTTTCATTAAATTGAAAAAAGTACTACTTTTATGCCATTATAATTTTTTTCTGATGTATAATAAACTATGCATAATTTTAGAACTATAATCTTTGCCATAAAAGTAGAATTAAAATTTAAAAAATCTTCATTTATTGTTTAACAGAAAAAATATATACATCGTTAAAAATTGCCATTGATGGAAATCGACAAATTTTGGGCTTAATTAAAATAGTCAGTAAAATTTTCTGATACCTTGTACCAAACTAATAATGACAGCAAATAATATTCATGTATAGTATATTATTTAGCAAATAAAAGTTTTCATTTATTCAGTAACATGTTAAAATGACACCTATTAAAAGATATGAGCGTTTATATATATTTATATATATACCCAGCAAGCACACAACGTTGAAACAACGTTGAAATAACGTTGATCGACGTTGATCAACGTTATTTCAACGTTGTGTGCTTGCTGGGTAAATATATATATATATATATATATATATATATATATATATATATATATATATATATATATATATATATATATATATATATATATATATATATATATATATATATATATATATATATATATATATATATATATATATATATATATATATATATATATATATATATATATATATATATATACAGTGCTCGAAGTGGGAAAAAAAAGGTAGCGGGATGGTTTTTAATATTTTCTAATCACCATCCCACCTATCCTAAAATTATAGATTTCGTATTTTGTGTAGATTAAATAAAGGAATTATAAATCCCTAGAGTATCCCTATAGTAAAAAACCTATATTAAAAAAACAACTTGAGGTCCGTTATATTCTTAAGAGACTGTCACCGTAAAATATTGAGTTGAGTTTCACATCAAACGTCATTAAGCAATCAAAAAACAATGATATATTTAAACATTTTATTTTTAAACAAGTCTTATTTTTTTGTATTTACCAATTTTTAAATAATTGAAAAAAAATACCATCACATTGAGGAAAGGATTAGCAAGTTTCAATACTCGAAAAATCTGTCACTTCTTTATTTATTTCAGTGTCATTTTCCAAATTACTTTTAGAACTATCACTGCTTAACTTTCTTTTCCTTCCGCTTGCTAGCCATTTACCCATATTTAAAATAAGTAAATTTTTTTTAAATCATAACATTTAATGTTGAGTAAATCTACTGTGTACTATATTTTATTTCACCAAAAAAAACTCTAATGATACTTTATCGAAAAAAAAAAACCAATGTCGCTTTTTGTTGCTTGGTAACTTTTTATTTAAAATACAAAAGAAAAGACACAATGTTTTATAATTATCGATTTAGTTTTTGAAATTTCTACCGCAAATTTTTAAATAAGAGCTGAGACTTTAGTTCATTTAAATTCTTTAAAATTGTTTTTACAAGTTTATTTATAGGAGGAAAATAAAATAAAATTTCCATTAATTTATTATGTACCGGGATGGCATCCCACCCCAAAATATGCATAAAAAAAAGAGGTGGGATGGTCTTCAAAATTTAAAAAGGTAACGGGATGGCATCCCGCCCCATCCCGCCTCACTTCGAGCACTGTATATATATATATATATATATATATATATATATATATATATATATATATATATATATATATATATATATATATATATATATATCTGTGTGTGTGTGTGTGTGTGTGTGTGTGTGTGTGTGTGTGTGTGTGTGTGTGTGTGTGTGTGTGTGTGTGTGTGTAAATTAAAGTAAAATGTAGAAAACTTTAAGCCATAATTAAAGAATTTTTTTTAATAAAGTACTTAGGTTTTTGTTTTTCTTTCATAGTATGTGTTAAATTGAAGTAAAACATCTTTAAAAACATATTTAGTTTTAAATTATTATAAACACTTTAAAGACATTTTAGTCACTAAAGAAACTAGTTTATAAGCATTTGAAATTTTTACTATTAACTCTTAGTTTATAGTAAAAATTTATTATTATTCAGGCATAATGACTAACAATACGTGTTCATTAGGTGATCATTTAAATCAAGAGTGCCACAAATTATCCTATGTCTCAAAGTCAGATGTTTGTGATATAACACATGAACATAAATACTTGCTTAGCGTGAGAACAGGAATTAGTGTACAAAACTTGAAGACAATTTGCACTCATCATGAAATGGAATATTTTCGATACTATGGCAATAATTTTTGTAGCTGTTGTAATCCTCTGAATCTTCACACAAAGTTCATTAAAAAGAATTTAACCCCTATAACTCTTGTTCATCACAGCATCCACAACTCCCTAATTCCTGGCCAAAAGATATGTTGTCCCTGCTTAAGAAAGCTGAGAGCAAAAAATGATGGAATCAGTGTTGAAATAGAAAATGATCCTGATTATATAGATGATGGACATATAAAAAAAAATGTTGAAGATCTCAACATAAGTTTAACATCGTTTGGACATTCCCCTATAATTAGCAAAAAAAGAAGCTATGAACAACTTCAAAGTAGAGTCAAAGTTAAAGTTCGAAGGCTGAATGAATCAGTAAACTCTGTTAATATCATTGAAGCCAGTGATGCAGAAACAACTCTTAAAGCAGAATCATTAGACTATTTTGTTATGAAGTTAAGGGAGAAGTATGACAGAGAAGTTAACATAACTGAAAAAATAAAATTGCTGACACTTGTCCCAATACATTGGACACTTGAATTTACAATGCAAGAGTTTAACACTACACAGTATATGGTAAGAGAGGCAAGAAAACTAAGGGATGAAAAAGGCATACTTGGAGATCGAATATTGGAAAACAACAAACCAAAGAAGTTGACACCTGATGTTACTAAAACAATAAAAGAGTTTTATGAAAATGAAGAAAATTCTCGTTTACTTCCCGGCAAGAAAGACTATATTAGTGTTAATACTGATGTAGGAAAATCACATAAACAAAAAATTTTAATTCTATGCAACTTAAAGGAACTTTATGCTGCGTTCAAATTAAAATACCCAGAAATAAAGGTTGGTTTCTCCACATTTGCCAGTTTAAGGCCTAAATGGTGTGTTTTGGCAGGGTCTTCTGGTACACACAGTGTTTGCGTATGTCAGTATCATGAAAACCCAAAACTCAAACTTTGTGCTCTTGATAGTACCTTAGAGCTAAAAACCATGATGGCTATACAAGTATGCAGTGTAAATTCAGAAGAATGCATGCTCCACAAGTGTGAAAACTGTGGCGGAGTTAACGCTGTAAAGATGGAACTGGAAAGATATGCTACAAATAGTGACACTTACACTTTCAAACAATGGGTAAATGTTGACCGCAGTGAATTAACAACAATCACAGAAGATGCACATGTGTTCATTGAAAATTTAAGTCTCGATATTTGGAAACTATCCATTCATGAATTTGTCAGGCATAGACAAGCTGCATACCTTAGAAATCTGAAGGATTCTCTACCGCAAAATGAAATTCTGGTTATAGGTGACTTTGCCGAAAATTATACATGTATTGTTCAAAATTCCATACAAGCAGCATACTTCTCAGCCACTCAAGTGACATTACATCCATTTGCTGCCTACTACAACACAACCAATGGCTTAACATCAAAATGTTACTGCATACTGTCAAACTCCATGGATCATAACCATGTTGCAGTTCACTCATTCCTTAAAGAACTTTTACCAAAATTCAAATCATTGGTTTCAGAATTGAAACACATTCATTATTTCAGTGATGGATCAGCTGCACAATACAAAAATCGGTGAGTAATCTATACCTGTAATAATAGGCTTATTAACAACCTTTGTAAAGCTGTACAGCATACATTTTTACGATTTTAGATACAACTTAGTGAATCTTGCAAACCACAAACACGATTTTGGTGTAGAAGCCTCCTGGAATTTTTTTGCCACAAGCCACGGCAAAAATGTATGTGACGGTATTGGAGGTACTGTGAAACGAGTGTTGTCTAAGTTATCACTCCAGGGACACCTTCTTAACAATGCTGAAAGAATTATGAACTGTTGTATTGACAAGATTAAAGGAATAGAGTAAGTACTTTACACTCACTAACTGTATTTTATTTTGAATCAATAACATTGTTACAATTCAACTTCAAACATATCATGAATATTTGTTCAAATACAAAAATAAAATAATAATAAAATTGAAATAAAAAAATAAATGATAAAAAAAAAAAAATTAAAAAATGGTAATGAATGAAAAAGTATGAAAAATAATTAGTAAAAATGATATAGTAATGAATAAATATGATTTTTAATTTTAGATTCATCTATGTTGATAAGTTAGCTGTTTCTCAATGCCAATCATTTCTACAGACTCGATACCAAAAGATGACTGATCCAATAAGAGGAACCCGATCTTTCCATGCCTTTCGAATAACAGATAATGGTCTTGCTGCTTATACTCTCAGTGAGCATATCAATGGAACGCTTGTTATTCCAGTTAAAGAAAGCTTATTTAATAAAAAAAAGTAAATATAATTTTAATTAAAAGAAATAATAGCAATAACAATAAACAGGAAGCATACATTTTTGTGATTTATTCCTTTTTTGAAATTTCAGAAAAATCAAAGTATGTGAAAATATACAATCCACTTCTGTATCCAACACATTGACTGACATCAGGTGAAGCAATATATATTCCGATAAAATATGAGAAATAAATTATTAGTAAACTATTTATAATTGTCAATAACCATCATAACTATGATTAGTTTAGTTGATGATCAATTTTTTAACAATGATGTGCAATATATTAAATTATGAATTTAATCAGATATTCAGTCATTACTTAACATGTACAGCCTATTTTTATTTAATAATCTAAGACATTCATAATTTTATGTTGAAGAAGATTAGTTTACTGTCTAATCTTTATTTTTATATATAAATTTACTTTTCAGCATGATTCCTGTTATGGGAACCTGTGACATGAGCTCAAGAAATTCTGGGGAAGCCGAAATTGTACCCTAAAAGCACAAATAAAAGACAATTTTATATTTTTTGATTTGAAATAATGTATGGATGGCATCATTACTTTTGTATTGTTGAATAAAAATGTTTTATTGTAATATCAGTTTATGTAAAAATATTTCTAAAAATTAGTTATGGCGGAGATTAGTGTGCTAAATTATAAGATTATGTCATAATATATAATGGCCTGTCATTTTAACATGTTACTGAATAAATGAAAACTTTTATTTGCTAAATAATATACTATACATGAATATTATTTGCTGTCATTATTAGTTTGGTACAAGGTATCAGAAAATTTTACTGACTATTTTAATTAAGCCCAAAATTTGTCGATTTCCATCAATGGCAATTTTTAACGATGTATATATTTTTTCTGTTAAACAATAAATGAAGATTTTTTAAATTTTAATTCTACTTTTATGGCAAAGATTATAGTTCTAAAATTATGCATAGTTTATTATACATCAGAAAAAAATTATAATGGCATAAAAGTAGTACTTTTTTCAATTTAATGAAAATTGTTCAAGTTTTGTGTGCTGATATTTTTTTCTGAAATCAAATAAATAAGCTGCACCTTGTTTTTTATCTAGGCTAAGTTACATTTATTTAGTAAATAAAAAAATATGCATTTATTATATTACAGAAAAAAGTTATAAACGTATTAAAATGCCAAAAATACAGTTTATTAAAAAGTAGGCTTCCATCGCAAATCTTTTAATGCCGATAATTTAGTAACGGATAATGCAAATGCATTGAAATTTTCAAATTGTTCATATTTTATTATTATTAACATAATTTCAAAAGAAGAGCAAAATCTGAGACATAGTGCCACCAACCTTTTGTTGAATTCTACTGGAATGACCCAAATAATTTCAATTTTCAGCTAATAGAAAAATTTGAAGATGCGCACGGGCGTTTTAACTATATTATCATCGAAGTTAAGTCGCAGAAATTTTTAATAATTAACGTGTACGCTACGTCCGGACAATCACGCGATCAAGAAAACGCACGAAAGCTCCTTTGGGAATGCCTCGCTGCGAAATTTAAAAACCTAAACGCTGAAAACTACGCGATAATATTAGGGGGCGATTTTAACATGGTCTTAAACGAACTAGACAGACAACCTCAACTAACGCGTAAAAAATGCGCATCGAGCGAAAAATTTAAAAAGCTCTTGAACCTCTTAAATGTAGAAGACCTTTGGAGAGTTTTTAACCCCCACGGACAAGAGTTTACATACAAAGCCACCAACAACATTTCGTATGCGAGACATTACAGAATCTACACCAGAAAACATCTATGCCAGTTCACTGACATTAAGCACGAACCGATGACATTCTTTGACCATCAGAACGGAGTCGAGGTAACGATAAGCTTAAACTCACTGGACATCGGCAAGACTGTGTGAATACTGAACAGAAAACATCTCAAAAACCCGCAATACAACGAACAAGTCGTAAAACTAATCACCGACTTTAACGAAAAAACGGTAAACTCTACAAACAAGCGAGAAGAGTGGGACGAACTGAAAAACGCCTTTAAAACTCTATCCAAAACTTTTAGCAGATCTGAGGCGAAGAGCAAACGCGTTGCTGAATTTAAACTAAAAAAGCAACTGCGAAACGCACTTAAAAAGCGCATTGCAACATCAACATGCGTAATTTAAGCGCAGAACTGAATATAAAATTAGAGCAATTTGAAATGAATAGAGCGCACGGTGCAGCTGTTCGTGCTAAAATCAAATGGCGCACTCTCGGCGAAAAATGCAACAACTTCTTTTTTCAGCTTGAGAAGACGAAAATTGCTAAGCAAGTCGTCACGCGCATTAAAGATAAGAACGGAATTGAAAAAACAATCACCGAGGAAATTATTAAGGAATTTGAAAGGTTTTACAAACACTTGTACGAGGAGAGCAAAAACAGCCCTGTACACCAAAAGCGTCTTTTAGATCGCGTCGAGGTGAACAGGATAAGCGACTCTCAACAACATGCGCTAAGCGAGCCCATCACGCTGAAGGAAGTCAACTCGGCCCTCCAAGGCATGACTAACAACAAATCTCCTGGACCCGACGGCCTAACCGTCGAGTTCTACAAGACCCATTTCAACGTCTTGGGAGATGCCATCGTTTCCATGTTAAACGAGGTTGTTAGCAAAAACGAAATGACGACCTCGCAAAAAGAGGCGCTAATATCCTGTATCTATAAAAAAGGCGACAAGTGCGACATTTCTAATTGGCGACCAATCTCCCTCCTGAATACAGATTATAAGATCCTAACTAAAATAATTGCGAATAGACTAAAACCTGTGCTGGCAGCAATAATAAGCGAGGACCAAACCGCGTGCGTGCCGCACAGGACAATCTATCACAACCTAGCCTACACAAGGGATGTCATTCAAATAGCAAACGAATGCCATCTCGACGCGTCTATCATCTCAAAAGATCAGGTGAAAGCGTTTGACAGAGTGGACAGAAACTTTCTGTTCGACTGTTTAGACAAATTCGGCTTTAGCGCTAAGTTCATAAACATCATCAAAACCATCTACTACGACATTAATGCGCGCCTCAAAATAAACGGCTTCACGTCTGAAAAGTTTCAGATACTAAGAGGAGTCAGGCAAGGCTGTCCTTTATCAATGATCCTCTACGTCATACAGGCTGAGATATTCGCCTGCTATGTACGCCAAAATAACAAAATCAGAGGCATCACCATAAATGGACACGAAACCAAGCTGCAGCAATACGCCGATGACACCGTCTTTTACATTACCGGCGACAAATCCATCACTGCGCTTGGCAAAGCTCTCAAACTCAACAAAAAAGCGACAGGCGCTAAACTTAACTATCTAACTATCTAAACTTCACGAGGGACAGCCACTCTCTTAAGAGCCTCGGAGTGGTCTTCACCAACTCGCCTCACGTTCGAAACACCCAGTGGAGAGAGTGCATCGAGCAACTGGACAAAAAAATACTCCGCTGGAAGAAGCTCCATTTGTCTTTCAAAGGCAAAGCCATAGCCATTAACCAGACCATACTGAGCAACCTTTGGCACTTAGCGTTTACCATCCCGCTGCCAAGCAAGCGTAAGATCAAGCTGCTCGAAAGCAAAATTGAGAAGCTCCTATGGAACAACTCCTCCATAAAAACTAACAACTTAGTATCCAAACTTCCCATTCAGAAAGGCGGACTCAACATCGTAAACATCCGCGACAAACTCGTCTCTATCCAAGTGAGCTGGCTCTCCAAGTTCTTCAATCACGATCTCAAAGGAGCTTGGAAAGACACAGCCACTTTTATCTTCGACAGATACAGAGACGCCTCCCAGGGTGAGCGCATCTTTCTCACCGCCCACTCGCACACTTCGCTCAAAACTTTGCCACCTTACTACCGGCAAATGGCGAAGCACTGGGCCACCATCTATCAGAACTGCGCCATCACCAACCTAACCATCGAGGAAATTCTGAACCAGCCCATATACCATAACCCCCACATACGCCATCACAACAACATTCTTAAAACAACACAGCTCTCCAAACAGCAAAACATCCATCTCATTGCGGACGTCGCAAAAGTGTTTGTTCCAGGCTTTCTAAACTGCGAGCTCACTGGATTGACCAAAAAACATCTCAACAAAGTCATCATGTCGATCCCTCAGCAGTGGAGAGATAAAATAAACACCCAACATCAAAACTACGACCACCGCAAAGCCAAAATGCATCTCAGGATCAATGGCTCATCCGACATCTCTCTCCGCGAACTCACGCCTAAAAACGTGTATCGTATTATTTCCGCTAAGAAACATCACAGCGTTCCAACACGCTACCACAAATGGAACCTTTATTTTACCGACAGCATGAGAGGCACAACTCAAACAGAATGGGCTCGCCTATTCTTAAACGTGCACAAAAATACCACTAACAACAAAGTTGACGAGGTAAAATACAAAATAATACACTTCGCTATTCCTACTAACTCCATCTTTAAGAAAAGAGGACATGCCCCGGACGACCTCTGTCCGCAGTGCATGAAAGCGAAGGAAACATTAGCGCACATGATATACTCATGCGAAAAAGTTCAACCCCTCATAAAATACGCCATATCCATTCTAAACAAAATCTATACTCCGCCGCCTGCCTTCAAAAACACCTTTAAATTTTTCTTATTCTCACACGTAGAGAATGTAAATAACTTAAACCTTGGAAAAAGAATTTTAAACGAACTAACTTATACGATATATTGTAATAGAATGAGGTCGTTCCATGACCGTTCGACTTTCACCAGACTGAAATTACTCATGGAGTTTCAGTGCAGGCTAAAAAATATTATTTTTGAAGAAAAAGAATTCGTGAAACAAAATAACACACTGGACGACTTTCTCATCGAGTCTAAAAGTATCTGGGATGCAGATCTCAAACTAAATTTAGACACGAATTTAAACATCTATCTGAGCTAAAAGAAATACCCAGATACTAATTGAATTAAAATAATTTTTTTCTTTTTTTTCGTTTTTTCGTATTTCAGTGTTTGTAGCGTCTCCCTCGATTTTTCGTTTTTTTCGTTTTTTCGATTTTTTATGTTTTTTATGTCCTAAGCCAAAAGGCATCGTACCTCGGCGTCCGTGTGTTCTGTTTCGTGATTTAGTCCTGCGCTTGTTCAGTCTTGTGAAGTCCTATTCGTGTCCGGTTATGGAACAATGGACCATTATTTGTAAATAATATCCATTGTAACATATTTTCGGACACCTCTGCAAGGCATTCGCCGGAGGAGGAAATAAATACTCAATACCTTAAATCGCTTCTCGGCCTAATGGCTAAGATTGAGGGCGAGCTGGCCAGGCCGGCATGCTTGTATTAAACTGATAATTTTCTTTTTTTCCCGCCTATTCCTCAAAGGGGAGGCAAACTCAGGGTCGACATGCTTCTGGGTCTTCCCTCGAGAGGATTGGGTAAGTCTACAAGGCATCGGCTGGAGGACTCTAAATACTTAATACCTAATTCATTAAAAAAAAAAAAGATTTTTAAGTCAGAAACCTTAAGAAAGCGTGTTTGAGTTTTATAAAACGCGTAAAGGTAAAGGAAAAAAGTTTACTGCTTTAAAGTTTATAGCAGAATTTGTACCAAAATCAGCTATCAATTCTATAAAAAAACGTATAGAAAGCGAAACTGGGTGTCAAAAAGCAACCGAAAGTAGTCGTCAACATTTCGCAATCGAGCTTTCATCTTAGATGACGAGTCTTATTTTGCTTTAGCTCATACTAGCATTAATGGTAACAGCAGATTTTACAGCAGCAATATAAATGACACCTCTACAAATGCAAAATATAAAACTGTGGTTAAATTTGATGAAAGGTTGCTCGTATGTTCTTCAAAAAATGGAATGTTTATTTAGAACATTGTTCCAAAAAAAAGACTTATTCCATTCATTGAAGAGCACCATTCTAATAATGAATATGTATTTTGGCCTGACTTGGCGTCTGCACATTATGCTAAAACTGTGGTTGATTACTTTCGAGAGAAAAAGGTTGATTTTGTTGAAAAAGAAGACAACCCATCAAACTTGTCAGAATGTCGTTCATTAGAGAATTTTTGAAGTGTTCTTAAAGGACTGGTATGCAATAACAATCGGCAAGCTATAAATTTAGATCAGTTAAAAAAAACGCATTCAATTTTGTATTTGTAAAATCGACACAAATTTCATCCGGAGCTTCCTGAATCGATTGTTTCTAAAACTAATTTTGTCCGTAGAAATGGGTTAATCGAAAAAAACTAATTTCAAACAATAAAAACTGATCAAAAACTTTAAATCTGTTTCCGTTTAAATTTAATCTTAATTTTGAAATGAGTAATCACTCTTCAAACACAGGCCAAATTATATGTTATCACCCGTTACTGCTTGTTTTTGTTCTTATGTCATGCTTATGTTCCTTATTATTTATTTATATAACGTAATAAAAAAGTCTCCATATTGTCGTCTTTTTTAATCGCTGTTTTTAATTTTTCTTCCATACATCTTGTCTTCTTTTTATTTATTTATATGACAGGTAAATAAGTCTCCGTGGGTATGTCATTTCTATTTGCTATTCATAGTTCTCCTTCCTTTTAATATTCAAATTACGTTTAAAATGGCATTCAATCTTTTGGCTTGAATGTCATTTGTATCAAACTGTTGTTTTTTCTTCATTCTATATAATTTTGGAATAAGTCTGATTTTTACTTGTGGCTTGAAGAAAAGTACTTTTAGGTTAAATGCATACTTTCACGAGATCATCATGAATCTTTTTTTTCTCAGGTAACTTTAAAACCTACAAATGATCTTTAAATGCCATTATCTGTATTATCATTATTATTTTTGTATTAGTATTTGTATTGCTTAGTAGTATATACCTATAAATATTGTTAATAGATAATATGGTAAATACTTTAAGTGTTATATACCTATAAACATGCTCCAAATTATGTACAAATATTTTAATCAAACTTTTTAGGATTGGTTTTTACATAGCATATTTAGCGGGTGTTAGCACATATATAACGAGGTTACCTTGCATATACCATGCAAACTTTCACATAATGACAAACACATACTATAATGGAGACATTAATGCAACCCTATTTGCCAGCAGTATCAATGATTGTAGTATTTACTGTGTTCGAAGCTCAAGCTGCGACTTTGCAAACTTCAATGTGGACCAAAAGATTTGTCAGTTAATGACATCTAAAGTGAATATTTTGGAAAGTAAAACTGAACTAGGGTGGCAGTCATTAGTAACCAACAGTAGTACTAGTAACTTAGTAAGTTTATTCGTTTTATTTTTGTGTGTGCCGATCGTATTTGTCAGTCCAATTGCATATTTTATTTTAGGTCTGTGAATTATTGCAAAACTAAGTAGCGCTGATTACTTTAAATAGTATAGGGAAATTTAAGTACTGTACACACTATGAATGAAACATTTTCTGACTTAAATCCCAAGTTCGTCCCTCATTCAGAAAGTTTTAAAAACTAATATTTTATTCTAATAATCACAAAACGTTTACAACAACTAAAAAAAAAAAAAATTGAATAAATAATTCATTAAATAGAACAAAGAAAAATGTCAACATAGAGCGTATTCTCCCGGAGTAACTTTGATTTTCCCTTTTAAAAAAATCAACTGCGAAAAAATTATAGCTAATAAAATCAATGTTTGCAACAAATGTTGAGTGCTGCAGAGAAATTTGCATAAACTTTGATGTTTAAAACACCATCACGCTGCTATTGTATCATTCATAGTTTGTAAGCATCATATTGGTTATGCAATGCCAATAAAGGATATATTAATAAAGGATATATTACTTATTAAATAAATAAATATAGTTAATAATAATTAGTTAATAACCTTTGATACTTTTTTTATCCAACAACATGTTTCCTTTTTTAAAATTGTGCCAATTTTGGTAAGACACCCGCTAATTTAAATGTAATTTTTTGCGTGACAAATAAACAAAACATCATGCATGCCACATATATAATATACAACTCAGACACATGCAGCCTATGTTGCCTACGTGCATGATAATTTCAGCAGGCGCCAGGAAACACTGGCTCAGATGTAATAATTCAAAAAACTTCACTCTCGAATTATTTTTTAAAACATTTTAAAGACCAAAAATCAAAAGTTACGAAGCTCAGCAGTAATAACTAAATAACTAGAAAAATTAATTAAAGTAATAAATAAAAAAAAAAAGTTAATAATTAAACTTCTTGCAAGTTTGATATTTACTTCTGTAGTATTTACACCAACTATTCAATGATCCTTTTAGGTACATATATATCTCGCGAACTTGACGTCATTTTAACCTAAAAATACAATAAAACTAAAACAATAAAAAAAAAAAGGTTCATAGAAACAAACTTTTCTTTAGATTGGACCAATATGTGAATCTAATTCACCTTGCAGTCCATTTTGTAGAGATGTATGTTTAACAGTTAACACGGAGCTCGTCCACGGATATTTTTGCTTAAGTATGATTTACAAGCAAGTTACATGCTATTTCATTAATAATTACTAAATATCTTATAAAAGATTGATGATATGTGTTTAATAAGATGTCTGGAAGAAAAATATCTTTTTTTCCAACTTACTAAAATGGATGATAGTTTCCCTCAAACTTTCCAGAATGTTTATTTAAAAAACACTTTGTGGAATCTTCATTCCAGGTAAGTTGCAGGTTTTCCACAAATCTTATTTAAGATTAGTGGAAATTAAAATTATAGATATTTCTTTGCGAACCATTCAAATATCATTTTCAAGTGGGTTGTAGTTCCCCGCTCCATTTCATCGTAAGGAGTTCATTTTTGAAAACTTTCTTCAAAGAAAATTGATTGTTACGCCTCTTGGTTCACATAGTGCTCATGTATGGTTTTCGTTCGCGGATTTGAGTTACTTTACTCAAATCCGCGAACGAAACCCTAACCCTAACCCTAACCCTAACCCTAACCCTAACCCTAACGTGTATAGCTCGTATATTGTAAGTGCACGGTTCCTGCACTGTGTGATGATTGACTTAATAAATTCCGGATGTTTTGTTAATGCATAAGAAATTTTTATATATTTTTTTCTAATATTTATTTTATTTTTATTAAAAATTTTTAGCTTCACAAAAAGTATCCTTATTCTCTATCCCAACAAGCTCCGGTACAAATAATGGGCTTGTTCCAAAAAATCTCATCGATTCCTCTTATTCAACCATTTGCGACGCCTGGACCCAAGGCGAAAATCCTGATTGGATTAAGTTAGATTTGTTAAAGGTGTTCGAGGTCAGATCTGTTATCGTTTCTGGCGACAATTCTCAGCAGAGCTATTTAACTCGAGTAAAAGGTTGTCATGTTCAAGGAAGTTATGATGATCAAAGTTACCAAACATACGAAATTTTATCAGGACTTGCAAGAGAGTCTTTTAGTTGGAAAGGATCGTTGCGCTATTTCAGAATAATTCAAATCGAAAAGGTTGGAATAAGTTTTGCGGAAATAGCCATTTGGGTGTAATAATTTATGTATTAGACACCACTGTTGTTCGCCAATTTATGAGGAATGAAAGAAAAAATAAAAGGTTTTTCTAAAGTCGTTTCCTCTAATCAAGTTTATGTCATATTTATGTTAAATATACCCATTATTTCATACCCATCATTTCATCAATTATTATATATGTTAAACTATTAAGAAATTTTGTATCTGTTATAAAAAAATATATTCATTTAATGTTTATCTCGATCCTCTCGATCTTTCCAAGTCCTCAAGAAGTTTAGATAATTAACTTTTAACTCAAAATGTTTCGTTATTCAAACAATTTGAGTTAACTTTAAATTATTATTATACATTATATATTATATTATATGTATTATATATTATATCATATATCATATATTTATGCTATATTATATATTATATTTCTTTTATAATATATTTAAGTTATTAAGTTTTATAACATAATACAGATTTAAAATGACGCAAGTTGACCCCTAAATATTTGACAAACAAACCGATCATTCTTTATGAGCTTGGATATAGTAAATCTTCTTTACTCCTTTCATTTTGAATTTTCATTTTTCAAATGCATTTTTTTGAAAGGACTTGCGTAATCGTTAAAGAAAAATATTTGTAATGAAGTCTTTTAAATTAATATATTCTCGTAAAGCATCATTTTAACTTTTCGACAAACTTTAATGACAAACATGCACATACATACATACACACACATAGACATATACACACACATTCACACATATACTTACAAATGCACACACACATACACACACACACGTACGCACACGCACACACGCGCAAGCACACACACACACGCACACACGCACACTTCTTTCGTTTAGGTTGCCAAATATTATTAGTATGTGTCATAGCATTCATAACCAGAGTACAATGGCAGCAAAAAGATGAACTTTAGCTCAACCCCTTTAACTATTTACACGTGGTAAAATTAAGGCTTGAAAACTTTGAATAGTCCTTAGATGTTTCAGTCATGATTTCAGCATACATCGTACTTTTGTAAACATACACCTAACTCATTTGCAAATTAGAGAGACAAGGTTCGCTAATATCTATAAATTAAAAGCAATACCGTCATTATCGCAAGCAAAACGCGTAAGTCCAAAAAACTAAATTTTACAGGACATACAAAAAATTGTTTATTTTGTCAATATCATGTTATCAATATAAATCTTTGTGAATTCAATAATCTTGTTACAATAACTGAAATATAATTATGCTGCTATAACATTAACCACAAATGTTCCTTGTACTAAACAACAGTTTTCATCAATAAAATAAATTTCGAAATTTTTTTGACTTAAGAGGCTTGCTTCCAAAAACAACGATTTGTTTAATCAATAAACTGTTTGTAATTAACCTGAAAAAGGTCTCAACATGCATCAATCATTTTTAACCATATACTCGACCACCAACACATGGTCAAATTTCATCCACTTTTCGTAATTGTGTCATAGCTTATAAGCACTTCTATCACAATCATTCGGCAGCCATCAACACATTGTAAAATTTCAACCATTGTAGAGTTGAAAAAATTATTTAAAAAAATTTCTGTGTTATAAAAAATCAAAAGGGATTTAATAAAAATAAAGAAATTGAGAAATTTATGAAGAATGAAAAAGATGAAGACTTGTATTACTTGCAGAAATTATTCAGCATAAAAAAAAACACATGCATTGATGTAAGCGTGGTAAAACAATACAGTGTCGAGAATCCTTGAGTGAAGCCAACAAAAAGATTCTGTATTCACCTTAGAACTAAAAATCTATGTAAAGACTGTAAAAAGGTGCAGTTGTATTTAAGATGGGAATGTGTACCATGTGGTGAAGCTAGTATATGCAACCATTGTAGAATATGACGGAGATCCGAAAGAATCATGGAGCAGATCTATAAAAGAACCCGATCAGCAAACAATATTGGCGCGAAATTATTTACAATACACGGTCGTTCAGAGGTGACAAGTTATTATACGCAAGCGCAGTAGTAACTTTAAAAAAGTCAAATTTTAATAATGGCTACGGTCCGTAGCAACGAATTTTTTTATTTAGTTGACTGATTATTTATAAATGTTTCCATATAAATCAACATTTTAAACTCTTTCTAAAACTAAAATTATAATAAGCATATCTCAGTTGCATAAGAAAATGATTCAAATAAGATAAAGATTATATGAAAAAGTTTAAAGTTGCGCTTTTCTAAGTAAATTAACATTCTTGAATATGCTGATTTGTTTACACTTTTAAAAATACATAATCTAATTTTCTGAGCGTAGAAATCAAATAATTTTTTTTTTTAAATTTAGATGAGTTTTTATAGTATTTCACACTTTTATCAGATCTTAGCACTCAATTTTTTCTTCTTGCAAATAAACCTACAAACACACACACACACATACATAAATACATACATTGCATACAAACATATATTTTTTCTTTTACATTTTGATATTTTTTACCTTTTGAATTGGGTTTTGATTGCTATTCGTTTGCTTAGGCAAACCAATAGCAAGATTTGTTTAGTTTTTCAGGTGTTTTTTTTTAATTTTAATTACTTCTCTTCTCACTCCTTACTCTTACAGGCTTACTTACTTTGGCTTTGTATTCATAATTGGTCTCTTTATTGTTTGTTATTACAATAAAAATTTGTGTGCTATTTTAGGATCAAGGACATATATTGATGCAATATTTTCAGCTGTTTGGCAACTTTTTACTGATCAACTTTAAAGATTAAATTTTTTAAAATTAGCTTGAAGTTTCCTTGAGTCACAATTTGGGTAAAATTAGATTAAAAATGTGCTCTAAACAGAGTGGTTAATTTTTTTTTTTTAACACTTTCAACATTTTTCACTGAAAAATGTTGAAAGTGTTAAAGAAAATTTATGTAGTGTTTATATTCATGAAGTAAATTAAGTTAATAAATCAATAAAAAACTTCATATAAAGTAAAAGATTTTATTTAAAATTATTAAAAACATTTAGTCAAGTTTTTTACATAAGGACAATTTTTATTTCACAAACGATATAAATAAAATGTTATCAATTTCGGACAATGGTTAGATGTAAATTTTGAACAAGTAAAAAAATTGAGTGCTAAGATTTTTCATAAGTAATAAAAAGTTAAAAGATTCATATAATTAAAAGTAGAAAAACTTTTACCGCTCAAAAAAAATGTAAAAAGACTTCCAAATCTGTAAACAAATCAAAGAAAAGATTTTTTTAGGTAGATCCTCTTCAATCATAAAACAATATTTCCCTTTCATTTTACTTACTTCTTAATAAAATTAAGTTACCGAGACACTACTAACAGCCTAAAAGCTGGTTATCAACGTAGACGATTTTAAAAAACGTGATAAGTAATGAAGAATTGGTCGCTAAGTAAAAATTCATTCTGTAACGAGGGTCCGTAGCCATTTTGAAAGTTCTAAAATTTTCATAATCCAACTGCGCTTGCGCACAATAACCTGTCGCTTATAAACAGAGTTTGAACGACCGTGAATATTAGCCAATATTGGCTGAATAATATTGGCGTGATATTGTTCAGCCAATATTATATTGGCTCGATATTGTCATAGCCTATAGAAATATACCCTGGTCTGGAAGCTATTGTTTTATTCTTTTGTTTTCCAAGTTTTTAAAAAAAGTCACGTGATCAATGTAGCTGCAAAACAAATATTTAAATGGCTAACGCCTTAAGTTACTCTCAACAAAATACACTAGAAATCTTAGTTAATTTCTTAAGTAGCGACGATTTTGAAGAAGAAATTGAAATAGAAATTGAAGACACAGGTTCAGAGGTAAAAATCATATATCAAAAATAAGTTTAAATCTTGTTTTTGTACAGTTTTAAACGAATCAAGTGTGTTAAAATTACTTATGTTAAATTACTTTCTTATGTAACGAGTATTATGTTACTTTCCTTTAGATTTCTGACCAATTAAATCAGCTTTGTCTTCAATGTTTATAGTCATATAAAACTAAAGGAGGTCTCAAAAGACACATAGGATCAAAACATATGACTAATGAAGATGAAATTTCTTGTATCAACATTGAAGATATTGATTCATTAATTACACATGCCAAAAAAAAAGATATTAAACACATCCTATTATCCGAATGATTTAATGGAACCTATTAAAAAGTATAATTTTGTTGTAACTGACCACTTTTATGCTGAAACTAAAAAGTTTTTTATTGAACTTTGTAAGTCTGGTGATGTAGAAAGATTTTTCTAAAATATATGCAGACTTTGTTCTTGGTGCAGAATCCTACTTTTCTGGATTTCAAAAGCCTTATTGCACTCTTTTTGCAACCAAATATGTGGATAAACTAATATCACATTCAAAAAAAGTAAAAGAGTTTGGTAATAAAGAACCCATTCAAGTTAATTCAATTACAGAGTCTGAAATGGATGCTTTACAATTTTTAGCTGGTTATGTGGTTAAAAAGTTTTTAAAAAAATATAAAAATAGCAAATACTTTAAAAACTATCAATCTCTTATCTTGTTCCTAGAAAAAATGCTAACCAATGATATAAAGCAAAAGTTAATTATCAGCTATTAACAAAAACATGCAGCATTTATTTATTAAAGTCGAGGAATTTTTTCGAATAAAAACTGGTTTTTATAGCATTAAAAAAATTGACATTCCAAAAATTACAAATGAATTATTAAGGAGTGAAGAAATATTATGCTATTACAATAGTCATTGCGATGCTTCAGGAATAGTTGTGGAGAAAGAATTAAAAAAAAAATTTATTAGAAAATATGATGCAATTATATTGTAGAGTGCGCTCCTTTTCATTAGCAAAGGACATTACAGAAAAGCATAAAAAGTATTTAAAAGTGGAAAAGTCTAAGGGAGTTAGAAACAATATAAAAAAAAGTGACAGAAACTTATAATATATATTAACTAAAGTATTTTAATTGCAAATGTAGAATAAATAATATACCAGACAAATATGTATGTAATTATAAATATGTAATTAAATATTTTATGACATACAACTCATTAAATAATTTTTCTTCCAAATGTATGGTTATTTTTAATTTTGGGTAAATATATATATATATATATATATATATATATATATATATATATATATATATATATATATATATATATATATATATATATATATATATATATGTTTTGAGTGTTAACATCTTGTATAGTGTATGTTATATTAATAATAAACATCAAATAATACGAATTCTCTAAATACATATATTAATTTATTATGAGAAATTTTTGCTGGATTATGGTTACCAGCATCATCAGCTCGTAAAATTATTTTAAGTTACAAAAAACGGTTAAAATTAACTGACGTCAGCAGTTGAATGGCTTCTTTCTTTATTATTCTTACGTAAAAACGTAAAAAATGATGTCCAAAATTTAGTTTTTACAAATTGCCCATTATTGAAAAGCTATACACTTTGCTCTCTTTGTACTTACAGGGCTGTTGATACGTAACGATTTCGAAATAAGTTTGTGTTTTTCACATTTTTGCAAAAAAATATACTGGTTCTTAGATTTAGCTACCGACTTCTTTAGTAACTGCAACTGTTCAGTTCGTTTGTAAGTATCAGCTCCGTACTTAGCTGATGATGCTGGTAACCATAATACAGCGAAAATTTCTCATAATAAATTAATATTTGTATTTAGAGAATTCGTATTATTTGATGTTTATTATCAATATATATCTATGTATATATAGGCGCTACTCTAGTTTCTCCCCCCTTTTCTTTATAATTGATTCTGATAGAGAATTTTATTCTGATATTCGCCATTTTGAAAATAATAAGTTAATGATCTTTTTGCTGACAAAAGCATTACATAAATAGCATGGTTTCTACGTTAAAAAAGTCGTAAAAGAATGTTTATCTAGCACAATTTTTTGTGGCAATGAAAATAGCCGTTTTTTGATTTATTAGAAAGTAAACTATATTGCAAGTAATGTACTTTTTGTAATAAATTTTCAAAAAGAATTCAACAGTTTTGTTTTCTAAAAGAAGAACTTTTGAAACTTAGTTCATTGTTGTTTTATCACATGTAAAATTTAGAAATAGTAACCTTCAAACCGTTTTTTTAATAAAAAAAACCAGCGTACGATATAATGATAATTATTCATCAATTTGTCTACATTCTCAAATTCTACGTTCAACCTTTATTTGAAATCTTCCATTAATTTCATTTCGTTATAACATTTTCGTTATAATACTTTAAAATAAAAATGCAAAGGCTTATGGAAACCAGGTCTGTTTATTGCGCAATGTAACAGTAATTAATTTTCGTTACAAATGAAAGCGTTTTGAAAAAAAAAAGGCGAATATTAGGGTTTTTAGCAGGGTTGGAAAAAACCCGGGTTTTTTAAAAAAAACCCAGCCCACTGGGTTTTTTTGGGTTTTTTTGGGTTTTTTTAAAAATGGTTTTTTTTGCTTAGAAAATGAAAGACATAATACCTATTTTGCATTCAAACAATCTTTACACATTTAATTTTTTCAAAATAATAATTAAAAACACATGGTAATAGTTATATTTATTTATTGAAAAGAGCTTTTACAAGGAAAATTTAATAAATTGAAGAACTGTAAATAAAATTCTCCTTACATAATTTTACTTTGTTTGATTATTACAATAATTTTCAATTCTTGTCAGCTTTTCAGATGTTTTTGACAGATTTCCAGTTAAACACTTCCTCTGGGATCATCAAGAATAAGCTAAAACAAATATAAATTACACTTAGATAATAGAAATAGAATTTTTTTCAGAATTTAGATGGTTATTCTGAAGTTAAAAACGATTTTTCCTACTACTTACCTACTTATTGATCAGATTCGATATCATCACAGGAACTGCTGTCAGCTGCTGAGCTATTGTGAAATGATTTGTAAATCTTCCCAAGTTTCATTGCCTTATCTGCACCAAGACGATTCCTGATCTTCGACCAGACAAATCCAAAGGTTGAAAACCATCTCTCAATTGAGGCTGAGCTAGCAAGACAGGAGTGTAGAGAAGCTAGAAAGCTGCAGAAATTGGCAGAAACCTCTTTATCCCTGATTTGAGATTTAGTAACTTTTCCTTTCATGATGTTCCACCATTCTGATGGAGAGATAACCTTCAGTGATTTTGAGAACATTTGCTTGGGGAACACCTCCCTGTCCTTCAAGTTAAACTTGTATAGTAAACCCAAGAAATCAGGGTTCCTGTCCTCTAACCATTGTTCTGCAATGTTTTCATTATCATTATCAATGAAGCTTTTGTAATCATCTACATAGCGATGGTCAGTTATATAGGCTTCATCCTTTATCAATGAATACCAGATATGAACTGCGTCAGAGAGATGACAAGAATCACTCTGCATCTTGTCTAAGGCAATCCCCAATTTTTTCATTTCACTAAGAAGACAACTTGCCTCACGTTTGATGGCTATATTCTCAATTATTCTTCCAATATTAGCTGGAAAATCTTCCATCTTCTCTCCATAGATCTCCACGTAGAAGTTATAATTTTTCTGGTATGTCTCAATGCAGGCAACTTGAGAGTTCCAGCGTGTTTCATTTGGCAGCTGAGGGATACATCCACCTTTTTCCTTTAATAAACCATGGGCCATATGCACATTTCTAAAATATTTCTGAACTTCCACAACCTATTTTAGAATTGTTGAAAAAGAATTGCAAATGTCTTTCTGTAGCAAATTCATATAGTGTGCATTACAGCCATATGTTAACATATCAGGATACTCTTGTTTGATCAGCTCTTTCATTTTCTTTATCTTAGCTTCATTGTCAGTGCAGACAGCAAATACAAACTTATTAGAATCATTTTTTATGCTAACTATAGCTTTATTGATGATTTTGAAGCAGTATTCTTCAGCTTTTTTTTCTGATCCTGAGTCAACTATGTTGTACAGATAACTCTTTTTTCCATCATAAAATGAGTGAGCAATTATTGGGTCATTCTGAATACTAGACCATCCATCTTGACAAATTACCAACGTGTCTTTGGTTTCCAGTTCGTTCTTTATCCCAGCTGACAGATCATCATAGACTTCATTTAATAGATCTCCACCAAGTTTCTTTCGGCTTGGTGGGACATACCCAGGACGAAGAAGAGAGCAAAGTTTCTGAAAATTACAATTTTCCACTGAATTAAAAGACATGTTAGAGCTGAAAAAAAACCGGGCAACTTGCATGTCTATGGCATCTTTCTGATCATTTGATGTTCTACCTATAGAGTTATTTAAGTTATTACTTTTAAACCTTTTTGCTGGTGTGGAGCTGGACATAATAGATCCTTCGGAAATTGAAGTATCTAACTCATTTGACAAGAGGCTAATATTGCTCATTGAGCTTCCAGGTCTTGGTTCTTATTCATCAGTGTCCTTCTTCCTCTCTCTACACTTCTCCAAATGAATACGAACTCTTTCAATTTTTCCACTAATCTTCTCTGAACAATGGTCACACTGAACACTATTTTTGTCCCCTTCTATCTCACTGACCTCCTTCCACTCCCATCCTTTCTTCCTTCCACTTCCGAATGGCATTCTTATAAAGATTTTTTTCTGAAATATACACATTGCATCGAAATATGCAAGTTAAATATACTTAATCCTACACAAATAATAATACTGTTTGAATAAAAGCTTCTTGAGTAATTTGTAAGATAGAACACAGGCCTGACTTTGATATGGTTATTGAAAGCCACTGAGATCACTGAAAGTATATTGTAAAAAATGCTAAAACTATTTTTTCAGAAATATTTCAAAAAAACCATGTCTTTTAAAAATTTTGGATTCTTATTAAATACTATATTCTGATCATATCCATATCCTCTTTTCAATAATAATTACCTTTTAATTAGTCATAATTATGTTTAAATGTTTTTTGAAATGAATAAATCACAGAAAAAAACCAAGCAAAGAGAATCCTTTGAATAAAATGTTTTTTTAACTGGGTTTTTTTGGGTGGGTTTTTTAACGCCAACCCTGGTTTTTAGTGGGATTTTTCATAACTTTGACTTCGAGTTAGAGCACTTTCTGTTAATTTTCAGGTCTATGTTTTTATATTTTTCTGAATCAGCATAAAGTTCTCTATCACAATCAATCATAAAAAAAAAAAATAAAAAAATAAAGGAGGGGGGGGGGGGGCTAAGAAACTGCAGTAGCGCCAAGAATTCTATTCTTTCACTTCTTTGCATAACTTAATTTTTAATTTAAAAACAGGAATTTTATAAGAAAAAAAACTTAATGATGTCTGCTAACGTAAGGTCATTTTAAAAAATTGTTGATTTTTCTTACTACAAATGAAACAATAATGTGAGTATATAATATTTAAGTAGCTATTAAGAAATTCTTTGTAGCACAAGTTGTCAAATTTTAGTACTAAAAAATACACAAAATGCCTTCATAAAATTTCGGTTAAAGTTACGCATGCGTACAGACATGTAAAAGTGACTATTGACATGCCAATATTGGCCAGTGTTGGAATGCCAATATTGGCGCGATATTGGGTATCTTCAACAATATTGGCACATTACTGTGAACCAATATTGCGCCAATATTGTTAGCCAATATTGGCGGAATACTGTAAACCAATATAGCCCCAATATTGGAATGCCAATATTGGTATTATATTGGTTATCTTGGTCAATGTTGGCCAAGATACCCAATATCGCGCCAATATTGTTTGCTACTCGGGAATTTTAAGTGAAATTGGTGAACAGTAATTTGATATATTATTTAACAAAAGTATCATATTATTGAAAGCATATCTATTAAAAAATGATTTACGATCTACTGGAATAACGAATCCTTTATAAAAATGATTTACGATCTACTGGAATAACGAATCCTTTATAAAGTGCAAAAAGTTGAACATCTCAAGGTGAAAGATCTGATGGATTTAGCTCTCAAAATATTTGGTACTACCAGTAGATGAGCTTGAAATAAAACTTATTAATTGTTTTCCATTATCCCAAAAAATCTAATATATTATTTTTTCCCCATTAGATAATCAGTTTTAAAAAATGCAATTAAATTTGATTAAAGACACTTAGAATATTTGTTAGCATACCTGATAAATTGATGACAAATCTGCAACACAATCCCACCACTTTTTAAATTTCCTAAATTTCTTTTTAAAAAAGAATTTTGAAATGGTACACCAGAGGGTTGCTTAGGATTTATACGCAACACACTCCACACATCGACTACAACCTATTGATGCAGGGCTATAAGAGCTATATAAAGGGAAATTGAAAATTGTTTTTGACGATTGGATGCTAAGTAAACCTGATATCATTTTACGTTATCAAAATGTATTTATGTATGTATGTATGTATGTATGTATGTATGTATGTATGTATGTATGTATGTATGTATGTATGTATGTATGTATGTATGTATGTATGTATGTATGTATGTATGTATGTATGTATGTATGTATGTATGTATGTATGTATGTATGTATGTATGTATGTATGTATGTATGTATGTATGTATGTATGTATGTATGTATGTATGTATGTATGTATGTATGTATGTATGTATGTATGTATGTATGTATGTATGTATGTATGTATGTATGTATGTATGTATGTATGTATGTATGTATGTATGTATGTATGTATGTATGTATGTATGTATGTATGTATGTATGTATGTATGTATGTATGTATGTATGTATGTATGTATGTATGTATGTATGTATGTATGTATGTATGTATGTATGTATGTATGTATGTATGTATGTATGTATGTATGTATGTATGTATGTATGTATGTATGTATGTATGTATGTATGTATGTATGTATGTATGTATGTATGTATGTATGTATGTATGTATGTATGTATGTATGTATGTATGTATGTATGTATGTATGTATGTATGTATGTATGTATGTATGTATGTATGTATGTATGTATGTATGTATGTATGTATGTATGTATGTATGTATGTATGTATGTATGTATGTATGTATGTATGTATTCAAATGGAAATCAGCCAGTAGAGCAGCCATCAGAAAAAGTTCTATTGATAATTTACTAATAACAGAATTGTCAACTGAAACCAGTAATTGGACAAAACTTCTTGAGCGCCTTTTGAACGTCATTCTTTTTCTTTCTGAACGTGGGCTTGCTTTATTTGGTTCCAGTCAACACATTTATGACCCTGACAATGGAAACTTTCTCGGAATAATTGAGCTCCTCAGCAAATATGATCCAATTTTATCAGAGCATGTGAAAAAGGTCCATGAATCTCAACTAAACAAAAAGCGCTTACAAGTTTATTATCTGTCCACCCGGATTCAAAATGAATTTATTGAACTCTGTGGATCTTTTGTTAAAACCAAAATTATTGAAGAGATTCAAAACACCAAATATTTTTCAATTGTTGTTGATGCAACACCAGACTGCTCTCACAAGGAGCAAACAACTTTCATTATCCGTTATATAAAAATTGATGGATCTAAATTTTCCATTGAAGAACGGTTTCTCTATTTTGATGATTACTCAAAAAAAAACTGGAAAAGAAATTGCAGCAAGGATTCTTCACGTTCTAACTTTATTGAACATAGATTTTAAACTGTGTACTGGTCAGGCATACGACAATGGTCCAAACATGGCTGGAAAATACAAAGGTGTGCAAGCAGTTTTGCTAGAAGAAAACCCAAACTGTATGTTTGCCAGCTGTGGAAACCACACTTTAAACCTTGTTGGTGTTGACTGTGCTGAATCATGCAAAGAAGCAATTCTTTACTTTGGAATTGTGCAGCAAATGTACAATTTCTTCAGCAGTAGTCCACAAAGGTGGGAAATTCTCAAGCAACATGTACCTGCTTCACTACATGGTATTTCCAAGACCCGATGGTCAGCAAGGATTGAAGCAGTAAAACCAGTTGCCCATCACTTGAATTCACTGAGAACAGCATTAAAAGGGCTGCAATCTCTCAATCTCACAGTATCAGTTCAGTCAGAACTTCAGTCCATTCAAAAGTATTTGTCAAAATTTGAATGCATTGTAATGTCATCTATATGGATGAAGCTCCTCACAATGATTCACCAAACCAATCTTATAATTGAGGCAAGAAATGCAACTCTAGATGTTGAAATGGAAAACACTAAAAATCTCATGGACAGCATTCAACAGATTCGTGAAAAATGGGATGCTGTTCTGAATGAGTCAAAATTAATTGCAATGAATATTGACATTTCACCAGAATTTTCTACCACTCGAAAGTTGAAAACACAATTTGATTCAGAACAGCACTATAAAATCAATGTATTTTATGTAATAATCGGCTCTATTCTAGCAGGTCTTAAACGTCGATTTGAGTCACAACAACAAATTTGTTGTATTTTTGGATTTCTTTGGCACTTCAGCAAGATGAGCAATGAAGAACTACTCAGTGCCACAACAAACTTTCAAAAAAAGTACCACAAGGAAATACTGTCTGATATTTCTGATGAGATAATCTTTCTGAAACAAATTTACTCCACAAACTTTACATCAGATTGCAAACCAAAAGAATTGTTTCAAGAAATATTAGAACTTGGACTGTCTGGTGTTTTTCCTAACATATCAATTGCTTTGCGAATTTTTATCAGTTTGCCTGTCTCAGTGGCTTCAGGAGAAAGGTCTTTCAATGTGTTGAAACAAGTAAAGAACTATCACCGTTCAACCATGGGACAAGAACGCTTGAATGGACTTGCAATGTTGAATATTAACTGTGATATTGCAAGAAAACTCGATTTTTCAACAGTTGTCAGTGCATTTGCAAAAGCAAAAGCAAGAAAAGCATTTTTAAAATAAAAATTATTACTAATTTGCTGTTTTTTTATTTATTATGCAATGGCAGTTATTTTATGGTAAGGGCCTCAAAATTTGTAAATGGCCCGGGCCTCACTCAGTCTCTGAAAGGGCCTGTATGTATGTATGTATGTATGTATGTATGCATGCATGTATGTATGTATGTATGTATGTATGTATGTATGTATGTATGTATGTATGTATGTATGTATGTATGTATGTATGTATGTATGTATGTATGTATGTATGTATGTATGTATGTATGTATGTATGTATGTATGTATGTATGTATGTATGTATGTATGTATGTATGTATGTATGTATGTATGTATGTATGTATGTATGTATGTATGTATGTATGTATGTATGTATGTATGTATGTATGTATGTATGTATGTATGTATGTATGTATGTATGTATGTATGTATGTATGTATGTATGTATGTATGTATGTATGTATGTATGTATGTATGTATGTATGTATGTATGTATGTATGTATGTATGTATGTATGTATGTATGTATGTATGTATGTATGTATGTATGTATGTATGTATGTATGTATGTATGTATGTATGTATGTATGTATGTATGTATGTATGTATGTATGTATGTATGTATGTATGTATGTATGTATGTATGTATGTATGTATGTATGTATGTATGTATGTATGTATGTACAAACAACTCAAGGGTTCCTTCTAGGATTACTTAATACATAAATGCAATAAATGGATATTTTATTTAATAAGAATATTATATACAAAATATCAATTTTTTTATATCATATGTTACTTTATTCATAGATTATTCTTTATAATATTCCAACTCTCAATAATTGAGTAAATTGCTCTTGTCTTGTTATTAAAAACAACTTTAAAAAATATTTAATGGAACTTTTTGATGACATATATTTTGAATGTTGTCAAAAAATGTACGATACATATAAGTTTATATCTTTAAATGTCAATAATTATCCTTTAAAGTTTAGGAATAATCACTTCTAGTTTAAGATATAAATGCATGTAAAAACACCATAAAACTTTGATAATGTATTATTTAATAAATTTTTGAATAAAGAAATATTTAAATCATCTACTATACTTTTTTACATGCATTATATACTGTTATACTTACTGTTGTATATTATGGCTACAGTTATACAGGAATTAAATAATCTTATTACAATGCCACTTTGCCAAAATATTTTATTTCAAAAAGAAACTCAGTTGCCTACCATGCAGTTGTGTTATTAATCTTCTAGCACACAGAATTGGTAGTTAAGAACTTAAATATACTTAAATTGTGTAAGAAAGGCTAATTATTTGAAATTTGAGGTTTCTGCACAAGTAATTAATAAGTAACTATGTTGGCAGCTACCAACAGTTGTAAGTTAGTTAGCAATTATCATTTTAGACCTAATATCTAAGTTTCTTTGGTCTAAAATGACAACTTATACAAATATTTTTTCTTTACTATTAGTAAACAAACTGAATTTGAACAAATTAAAGTTAAAGTTTGTACTTGATTTTACTCAGAATTTTATCATATTTATTCTAAAAAACGAAAAACAGAAAAGTTAACATAGAACATGTTATTGTAAGACTATATTTTAAAAGCAGTGGTCTAGTTGTGACTAAACGGCTCTGGCGTGCCATCTGTGTATATATATCGGACCATTATTGGAGCTCCAGGACTGGGATGCCGTAATAGGACCACATGACAGCTGCCATCTGGCAGACCAGCTCTGGTGAATCTTTTACAGTACAACAATGGTTCATACAGGCTCCAGCGTGCCTTTCATGGAGATTTAATGTCCCGTAATGGGATCGCCAGAACTGGCGTAGGCGGTGTAGTATGAGATTTTTACTCCCACTTTTTTTTCACTCCCCAGTAAAAATCTGCTCTGAAATTTTTACCGCGGAGTTAAAAACTTGTCTGAGGTTTTAACTCTCCTTTTGAGAAATTTTACTCTCAAGTTATTTTTAGCGAAATTACAAATAAACAATACATGCACGCCAGATTTGCTGACATATTTAGTTATTTAAAATATAAAACATATCCTAAAGAAATTTTAAATAAAGGTAATAAAGCCAATTTCAGAAGACAAACAATGCCATTTATAGTTCATAATAATGAGTTATATCATTTAAATAAAGCTGCAAAAGTTTCCTATTACTTCAAAATGTTTTAAACAACTTTGTCATTTTTATCGTGTTACAACTATCGTGTTACAACTTGAACCTAATTACCAGATAAACACGAAAATTTACAACCAGATAAACACTGAAAAAATTTGTAGCTTTTTTTCTTATTATATTTATGGTTTATAGCTTTTTTTAGAGAAAAGTTATTTGGAGATGAACAACAAAATGTAATAAAGCTTGTTCATCAAGTTAACGATGTCTCTGTTGAGCCTAAAGCTTTATCTGGTCATACAGGTATTAATAACACTACCCATCACATTCAAAGTAGATTTTTTTGGTATGCAATGACAAAGGATATTATAACCTATGTTTCTGAATGTCACCAATGTAAAAAGTCGAAAATTAGGAAATTTCAGTCAAAACCATTGCTGAAAAATATTTTAGTTCCAAAAGGCAATATGAAGCAAGTAGGAATTGATTTAACTTAACTACTAGAAGTTAATGGTTACAAATATCTGGTTGTATTAGTCGACTACTTCAGTAAATGGGTTAAAGCAGAAGCACTTACTGATAAAACTGCTAGAAATGTGGCTTTTATTTTTGATATGTCGATATGGTTGTTTTGAAATTCAAATAAATGACCAAGGTCATGAGTTTGTAAATGAAATTTCTAAAGAATTTTACTCAAAAACAGGAACAATTCAAAGAATGACAAGTGTATATCATCCTCAAGCAAATGGATTAGTAGAGCGACAGAATCAAACAATTAAATGTACATTAGTAAAGGTGCTGGATGAAGCTGTTCTTTGCAAATTAAAAAAACTAAATTTTTAATTTGCGAAAAATATATTGTTACTGTTACCCAAAAAAGACTTTTTTAAAATCTTGTTATGCGTTAGTTATGAAGTGATTTGAGCGCCATGTTTTTAATTACAAATTGCTGTAAGTTACAATTTTTATCTGCAGGGCATCTATTTCAAGGTTCGATTTTCAGAGTTTTTCAGGTTTGCGACATAGACACTTGGAATTTTGTAATAAAACTTATCTAACTAGTCCACCGTTATTATCAAGTACTTGTTTTAAATTTCAATGAAAAGCGGTTCAGATCAGGGTTTTTTCAATTTCTAATTAATTATAATTTGTAGTGAATTGCAAATTATAAAACACATGTGATACCAATTTATAAAAAAAAACGGTGCCATGTTTTTGAAAGGTGTATCATGTGCAGAAGCATTTTCGGATTTCCTTTATATAATACCTGCAATGATTTTTTGAGGTAATAATACCTAATTTATTTCGTTCTACACTCGTAAAAAACGCAGTTTTTACAGTGACGACAATATGATTGCAATTGTTACGGAATTAATGTTTTTTATTATTTCTACATTGTGTAATTGAATATATATCTTGTTCAACTCTCAATTTTGGCCAGCGCAAAGTCCAGATCTCAATCCAATTGAACATCACTGGGCTATCTGGATAAAAAATGTGGCACGCGATGTCTAAAAAGAAAAGAAGAGCTAAAGATCATGCTCCAAGAAGCTTAGGCTGATATTGAATCAGATATGACAAAGAAATTAGTTGATTCGATGCCATGTCAACTTGCAGAAGTCATAAAAGCTCAAGGTGGTCCAACTCGATATTAAAAAGTCATAAAAATAATTACACGAAGAAGCGTTAATCTTTAAGCCTAAATCTTTAAAATTTTATTCGGATACTTATTTAATGCTAAAAAATGCATAGTTTAATGTAACTTAATTTTTTATCATTTAAATAATATTATCGATTTTTTTTTTTTTGCATATTGAGTTCATAATGAAATTTTCTTTCAGAATAATCATTTTTTTTTATTTTTATAAAGTTTATTTTTCTGAAATAACCTGACTAAGTTTATTTTCCATAATAAAATGTTTTGTTCGGATACTTATTTCTCTAACTGTATATATATATATATATATATATAGAGAGAGAGAGAGAGAGAGAGAGAGGAACCTATTGTACTATTGACCACGTTGTACCTTTAGTCACCTCATCCTATTGGCCTACTATTATCATTTCGAAAAAACATGAAGTGCTATTTGAAATATTAGTCTATGACAACTCTTCTAATCATGCTTGGGATAGATTGTGTTGATCCACGAGAAATTGTAACTTTTAGCTCTTAAAAAGTAAATATTTGAGTTTATCTTACTTTGATAATAAGACAGCCATAAAAAGTTGTCTGGTTAACTTATGATACTATCAACAATAATCAATATCTTTTTTTTATGTAAAGGCGAAGATGATAATTTCTTAGCCTAAATGGGGATTGAGATGATAATTGTTAAAGAAACCCATCTCGTGTACCTTTGACCAGCGTAGGACGTTGTACCTTCGACTGATCCATGTTGCTCTTTGATATTTCGCGAACTAAAAGAGGGTAGTTTTATGAAAATTATCATTAATTCATGTACTTATGTATAATTGTATGATGATCAATTTCAGTTATTAAGTTAGTTGACAGCTGTAGCAACTTGATAATCAGGTTGACTATATAGCTTTACTTAATTTCTATACAGCCATAAAGAAGTAAGAGTAGAAAAATGTATAATCAAATCTGTTAGTATGTTTTTGTTTAAAATGTGAAGGAACAAGGTTGGTGCTTTTCTCAATAAGATGTAATGATAAGTTATCTCTACGTAAACCACAGCTAATGTATCTTGGTAACTTAATTTGCATTTAATAAAGAATTGAAAGTTATAAAAATGTTTCAATATGTGACCATTTTTAACCATCAAGTATTTAAAGGTGTGATGCAACAGGATTTTCCACAGTTCATATACCACTAAAAATCATATTTTCAAAAGGCAAAAACAAGTAGGAAGTATGACAAGTGCAGAATGAGGCAACAGCGCAATAATCATTACAGCCATTAATGCTACTAGAAATAACATCCCACCATTACTTGTATTTCTATGTGTTAAATTTAAGGAATACATGCTGAATGGTGCTCCTCCGACCTTTGGTTGAAAAACCAGTTCTTTTATTAATGGCTAATAAATGAAATTCATTTGAACAAGCCAAATTAGGAAAGACAACTATTACAAAAAGGTACGAGGGAAAATCACATACTTTAAATGATACACCTGAAATGAAAGTTATTTTATATTTAAATGAAAATGTCAAAAACACCTCTCCAAGAGAAATAAAACCAATACCAAAACAGATCGTTTTTTAATCTTCAGTCTTACACAAGTTTAAATAAAAAAAGTTATGATAAAATTGATTTTGGAGTAAATGTACTTGATATAGAACTAGAAAAAGCAAACAAGAAAATTGAAATAGTTTCGTGAAATTTGAAGGTCGAAAGAAACTTTTGACATTATGCGCAGAAGTTATAAAAGTTATTGGTTTAGTTTGAAAATTTAAATATCTTAAGAAGTCAGGAGTCAATAAATTTACACAAGATGAAAAATATTTCTGATTTGGATTTGAAGATACCAAAATGAGAATTTTACTACCATTTTTTTGGTCACGGATCATCTAGACATCATTATCTTATGGTCATATTTAAATGAATATGACAGCTAAATATTATGGTTGTAGTTGGATTTTAAGAGGTTTCTGGAGGTTTCTAAACCTATTTAGGGGAGATTCGTGTATCTTATGCTAGATTTTTAGTATGATCACATAACATTACTTCCTATTGGCAACAATATAGTTACTTATAAATATAAAATTCCGTCAAGTAAAAGTATTTTAAAATCAGTGAACCTAGGTGCAATTAGCCAATTTTTAATTGTACGTAGGCCACTAACTAGTATTCCAAATTAAAGAATAATATTTTTGCTCTTAAATCTAAAATGATAAAAGCATTTATTAGAAAATATATTTTCTACAATTCAATCACATTTGAATTTCCGACCTCAAACCTAGCCATTTCATGCAAAGAGCATCCAACTAAAAAAAATGTGAGTGAATCGAAATAAAATTGATAATTGATGTAATTTTCCTTTATTTATTTCAAAAAATATTTAAATAAAACAAAGTCGTAAAGATTATGACCATAGATATACTTTGAGACACTGTCCTAGGCACATGGACAATCAGTTGCCCTTTGTACAAGACTAGATAAAACCTAAGCTGAGAGGGGACTTACGTAATGTTGCATTTAGTAGTTATTGTTAAAAAAAAAAGCTTGAAATACAAAAAAAAAATCTGTTACTTAGTATTGTAAAACTATAAAAGAAACAAAAGTTTATTTCAGACCATCTAAAATTGTTTTTCGGTTATAACCTGCCCCGGCAACGTCCTTTGACACTTAGAATATGATTAAAAAGAAAAAGGAAACTAGTATTACCAATCAGCTGACTGAGTTGCATAACTTAAAACTTGATTTTCTAACAATAAAGTGAGGCGGGCTTAGATAGAAAATGATCTATGGTGCACAAATCTTCCCTAGATTGCAAGAAATTTAGACAACTTTGATTTGCTACAAAATGATTTTATTAGCTTTTATTGATATGAAGTTGGCCAGAGGTTTCTTTATAATACAAAGAAAAGCTATAATATGTTGAATAAGTCCAAACAACCCATGAATTTTTAGTAATAACATAATGGTGAAAGGAACAACATACCTCGGTCAAAGGTACAACGTCCATGTTGTACCATTGACCATTTAACTAATTTTTTAAAATTCTAAAAAATGATACTATTTGGCAAAATAAGAAAAAAGTAAAAAAAGTATAATTTTTGCCCTAAATATGAGAAAATAAGAAAAACTTTGAATGGTTTAACATGATTCAATAGTATAGAAAAAAAAAAAAAAAAAAACGCCATGAAGCAAAAAATGGTCAGATATATATTACATGGAATAGGATTTTGCACTTTAGATACTGTAAAAACTTCTTCAGCTCATCTGGTTGTGTAACCTTTTTCAAAGATGTGCATTCTCTTAATTATTCTTACCTTAACACCAACTGAAAACGTTGGTTTTGTTTTTGGTTTTATTTGGTTGGTTTTGGTTTCGGCTCTAATACTTTAAACTTTACAAATTGGATACAAATTTTTCTACACTATGTCTTGGTCGATTTATCTGCATTTATTAAAGAATTATTTGAAAGTTATGTAAATGTTTTTATATGTTACCAGTTTTAACCATCAAATATTTTAAGCTGTGATGCAACAGGATTTTTCACAGTTCACATACCACCAAAAATCATAGCTTCAAAAGGCAAAAACAAATACACACTATGTCTTTAATCTTCTTTAAACTAGCTTCAACAAAAGTCATTTTTACCGAAGAATAAAAAATATTATTTTATTCTTTGACTAAATCATCAAAAACGGTTATGTATAAATGAGTTGATTCGGCGCTAAACGTAGGGTTACCAATACTATCCATTTCTTTCAACATTTGTTTATTGCATACATTATTTCGAGTTGATATGTCTTTATTCAAAATGTAACACAGATCATGATGATATCCAGCATTATCAACTCTATTTATAGGTTTGCTCCATTCTTTTAACGTAAGATCCTCATTTAATCTTTTTTTTAGTTTTGAATCAGGTTCAGCAATGTTATGACTTGGTAAGTGCATCACAAACAGTAGCTTGTTAATGATAGAGTTTAATATTGACCCACCTTCATCCTTTATAGTGCTTCGCTCCGTAGCTACTTTGGAACTCTCTGAAAAATAAACTTTAATAAATCAAGTTTATATAGATAGATTTTGATCTTTCTCTTTTCAAGTTACGACCATTTTTGGAAATGTTTAACACTTCACCATCAGATCAATAACTTTTATACATTTCACAATACATTTTCATATTCAATATATAATTTTTTATACGCTTAATTCCGAAGGAGCAGCAGAATAGAGCGCTAAACATTTTAACTTTCATAATGTATTTCATTCATAACTACACGTTTATTACCGTTAAAGGTCAAAATCAATTTATGTACTTCTTCAGTATATTCTTCAAATTTTTCGACTTCGAATCACATTCATAGATCTAATTATATTTTTCTTCATTAACAAGCAGTTTTCATAGTCTTCAAATGTAACACTATTTTTAACAACTGACTTTTTACAAATTTAAATTACTTGTCTACTCTTGCATCCGACAATTGGATTGAATATTTTTTAGATTTGAATTGATCTTTGATCAAGTTTGAACATGCTATTAACCTTTTTACTTCATCCACTTGGTTGATTTGACTTACACTCACTCGCATCAAATCTAGCTTAAATATCTGAAACAATAACTTCGTAAAAGCCATCAGCTTCTATTTCGTAAATTTAACTGTCCATATCTGTGTATAATAGTTCTACTTTCTCTGCAAATTTGTTTTTCATGTAACCATAATGAAAGTCAATTATTATGTTCTTGCTTTAATTAAGAATGCATAAATTAAAGAGTACTGGTTTATTAAACACTAACTTTGTCTTTTTAAGATGTATAACGAGATTCTTATTAGTTATAAACATAGCAGCCAAGAGAAATTTCGGGCCCCGAGGAAGTTTTCTTAAGGGGCCCTTATTATGATCAATTACATACAGGACCAAAAGAAGCGTGCTCTGGTCATTGAACATGAAAAATAAAAGTTAATTAAATCTTTTTAAAAGTAAAAACTATTTAAATATTTAAAAAATTACTTTAAAAAATTGTTTGAACACACGCGGGGCTCCGGGAATCCCCCCCGTCCACTCTATAAAAGATTTATTATTGTCGTATAGCACAATCCGCAGAGCAAGACGATCTGTGGTTCGTGGTTCCAACCAGGAAGAGTGCACGGCGGTCAGAAATATTAACACGATCAAGAGACGATACAACATTATTTGTTAGAACTTTCATCTTCTTTTTCGTTAAACCACTTGTGCTTAGTGTGCTGGAAGCGGAAGGAGTCTGATATTTATCATCATAAGAGGAACTTGAGCTACTTTCACTCACAATGTCAACTGCTGATGAAGAAGAAATGAGTTCTGTTTTTTCCATCAGTTCCGCTTTACTGCTTTGACGCCTCAATTCCATTTTAGTTTCTCTGACTCGTTTTCGTGCCTCCCTAGCTGTTAAATTCCGATCAATTCCTGCCATGCTACAACTTAATGGATGTTCTTGCTACTGATGTAAAAATGCTTTATCTTCATCGTTTTTCATAATTTCTGATGCATTTTTGGTTGATATATCAAAAAGTTCTTCAAGATCAGCATGGAAAAGTACTTCTTTCATTTGACAGCTGTCCAATTTTGATTGTCGGTGTTTTTTTAGCAACAGATATTCGTCATAAAGTTTCTTTCTGCATTGTCAATTCTTTGAGTTGGAATTCTTCCTCTCTCCCATGTAAAATAAAAGTTAATTAAATCTTTTTAAAAGTAAAAACTACTTAAATATTTAAAATATTACTTTAAAAAATTGTTTGTACACACGCGGGGCTCCGGAAATCCTCCCCCCCCGTCCACTCTATAAAAGATTTATTATTGTCGTATAGCACAATCCGCAGAGAAAGGCGATCTGTGGTTCGTGGTTCCAACCACGAAGAGTGCACGGCAGTCAGAAATATTAACACGATCAAGAGACGATATTGCTTCAAGAACTGACAAAAAGTTATGTACTTTTATAGTTCATTGAGGCGTCAAAGCAGTAAAGCGGAACTGATGGAAAAAACAGAACTCATTTCTTCTTCATCAGCAGTTGACATTGTGAGTGAAAGTAGCTCAAGTTCCTCTTATGATGATAAATATCAGACTCCTTCCGCTTCCAGCACACTAAGCACAAGTGGTTTAACGAAAAAGAAGATGAAAGTTCTAACAAATAATGTTGTATCGTCTCTTGATCGTGTTAATATTTCTGACCGCCGTGCACTCTTCCTGGTTGGAACCACGAAGAACTGCTTCAATTGTTGCCCAAATACTTTTTTTCACTTCTTCTTTCTCTTCTACATGATAGAAGAGCAACCTCCGAAGAACATACCCTCTTGAAGAAAGTCTGGCAGTCGACAGAGTTTGTGTAGGTTTACCAACAACCCACACCACAGTAGAAGATCGAGTGGTTGCCATATTATTTCGAGTGGTTGCCATTTATTTCTATTCAAAATATATATATATATATATATATATATATATATATATAGAATTGTAGAAATTATGTTAATTTTTCCAGTAAGAGTGCTAAATACAGCGTAGAATAAGTAGAGCGAATATATTATTATTATTATTATTATTATTATTATTATTATTATATAAACTAAATAATTAGCTTGGTTTATATCACATTACTTAAAGTTTCACGCAATAGCGATCATCAGATGTTATAAACCGTAAAAAAACGTAACGACAAAAAAAACGAAAAAAGTGCTATGGAGTGTCTGCTATGATGGCATTAAAGTTTTTTATTGAAAATTTATTTTCGTGGCGGCACTTTGATGTTAGTTCGCTTCGTTTATTGAGCAAGTCTAGTTTCGAAGTAATAATGTGGTACTTTTCGGTCAAGCACAAATTACAGTAATTACCACCAGGTTTAAATGGCTCTGCCTGATCGAGAATGTTCCACGTAAGGATGGGTTCTAAACCTTTACTTTTTCACTCCCATACAAATTTAGAAAGTTCAGTGGAGTTTGCCTTACTTTCATAATGAAAAGAATTTCTATGCTTATACCATCTGTCTTTAAAGGTTTTTTCAGTGAGCTCAATGTAATAATGCCCCTTTTCTTGCTGCTGAGATTTTACATTGCAAATATAAATAAGATTTTTCTTAAGATATTTTCCATTTAGTGGGTATGCAGCGGTTTGTCGGCAATTGCATGATTGGCTATTATTGTCAGTAGTATTAGAATTCTTTTGTTATGAGCAGTAATATCTTTCTTAATATTTGGGAGGCAGCTGTAACTAACTTTTACGTTGTTCCGGTTAAAATGTTTGTGAAATTTATGTTCTTTAGGAAAGATTTATCAATTAAACCCAAAAATATCTTTGCTACGTTTGTTCTAACGTTCAGTGAAAACGGAGGGTTAAACCAAATAACGTTTCGTTTTCGAAATCCTGCATCACGTTTTGGCGTGTTTTGATTGAAAAAAACTTTTCCTTTAAATCTGCAAGAATTGAGAGCGTTGTTATAAAACGGTGCGGCTCTATCAAAAACCTCTTTATTTGAAGATATATTACTGATGCGGTTAGAAATCATTTTCGGTATCGATTTGATGATATTAGGTGGGTGATTGAGTTGTCGTTGATATACATAGGGTTATCTCCTTGTTTTCTGTAAGGTTGAAAAGTACTGTCAAGGAGATTAAGTGTGGTGTCGAGGAAGTTTAGAATTTTTAAATTAGATTTAATTGTAATAGTAAGGTTCAATTTATCTTTAAAAATGTTGACAAAATTTTTAAAAATTTTTTCAGACTGAGAGCCGCTGATATTATAGAAGCAGCAGAAACCATCATCTCTGTAAATTCCTGTGATATTGAGCCCGTATTCACTGGCAATAGTATATAATATGTATAGGCCTACTAACTTGCACGGTTCGGCTCCGTCAAAACTTCCCATAGTAACGTCGAAACCAGAGTCGCCTGATTTTTTGCTCCACATATTATTTCCTGCGAAAAGTAAAGTTTTCCTAGTATGGTAGATGATATTGATTGATTCATCAGGAATTAAGGTGAACTTCATAGCGTGTATTAAAGAATCTTGAAGTAATTGTTTTGAAATAGAAGGGTAGAACTAGTTAATGTTGTATTGAATAAAAGTACATAACTTTTTGTCTGGTATGAACTTGAACCATTCTATTACTTCTTTTGTATTATGCAATTGGTGTACGGGGGTGGCTTTTCTCACTCTGCTATTAATATCATCTAATAAAACTTTACTAATTTCCCCGAGTTCTGGTTTAGCGGGGTTTATTAAACGACACTGAGGATTGTTGGCAAAATTATCCTTGTGGTCTTTTAGGGTAATAAATGCTGAGTTCATTGCTAGACATTCTATTCTATCGTATATGCCCAAATTTTTCGCAATTTTTTTAGCCTCTATATTAATACTGTTATACTGTATTAAATTAGATATTTTGTATATTTTAGTAATATTTTCCGCATAAATGATTTCTAACCGCATCAGTAATATATCTTCAAATAAAGAGGTTTTTGATGTGTATGTACATACATACATACATACATACATACATACATACATACATACATACATACATACATACATACATACATACATACATACATACATACATACATACATACATACATACATACATACATACATACATACATACATACATACATACATACATACATACATACATACATACATACATACATACATACATACATACATACATACATACATACATACATACATACATACATACATACATACATACATACATACATACATACATACATACATACATACATACATACATACATACATACATACATACATACATACATACATACATACATACATACATACATACATACATACATACATACATACATACATACATACATACATACATACATACATACATACATACATACATACATACATACATACATACATACATACATACATACATACATACATACATACATACATACATACATACATACATACATACATACATACATACATACAAACATACATACATACATACATATATAATGTTGATTTTTTATTAAACATGAAAGTTTGTTTGTAAACAAAAATTGCAGTATAAAAGGGACAGGAGGACAAGTTAGAAACCAAAGGAGGTCTAAATTTACTCCTGTAAAAGACCTAAAAGTGATGTTTATGGTAGCTCAACTTTTCTATTCATTTTTCAGGAAGAATGCATACATGAATATGCACATTTGATTTACATTTATTAAACAATCTTTTATTTCCCCAACATCTAACTCCCCTTGGCAATCATTCCATATTTGTAATTTTGTGCTTTTGCATTTCTTAATATTCTTTATATCATCTGCAAACATTTCCAATGCTCTTTTTTGTCCACCATTTAGTTTGTGAAGTTCGAGTCTTTAATTAACTTTGTGATCTGTGGTTTAAAAAAAAATTTAATGTTAATTTAACAAACACAGTGTGTTAAAGTAACATTACAGTATAACAGTATTAATAAAGAGGCTAAAAAAATTGCGAAAAACTTGGACATATACGATAGAATAGAATGTCTAGCAATGAACTCAGCATTTATTACCCTAAAAGACAACAAAGATAATTTTGCCAACAATCCTCAGTGTCGTTTAATAAACTTTGATGTATACTTCAGTTCAGTTTTCAGTATAAAGCTTCTAATACGAAGGTTTATCTAGCTCATACATATTTCTATGAATGTTTATCTAGTTCATACATTTTTCTAGTTTTATTAACAAGACAAATAAGTTGCTTTAAAATTTAATTTTTGCATTTTCTTAATAGAATTGCCTTTGAAAATTATTTTGAATTGAAAAAGAAATTTTGAAGTGGCAAATAGGCATTTTTTATTAGCTTAAGAAAATCATTTTCATTACTTACAAGATGTGCGATGTTGTGATGAGGATTTTCTTGATTTTGAGATTGAAATTTTAAACAGGCTAACGATTTGGGTTATGTCATTCGTTTTATTAGTAACTCGACTTTCTCCGTTAAGTTTTTACTGCTTAGGGGAGAACCTTAATGAATGGGACGATTATTGAATGGGACAAACTCAGATTCTTATACAAGCATCGATGTAAGGATACTCAAATTCCTGTAACAAAGAGTGATAGAAACAAGAATTTAATTGATCGACTCATCCATCCTATTGCTCCATGACCGTAACGACAATCGATGTTATTGTGTTTTCGAATGTAAAAAGTAATTTTTAAAAATGTTTTTTTTTTTTCTGATTTTGCAGCAATTAATTGAAGTTATGGAAAATAAAACTCCATCCTTAAATAGATAGCAGTCTCTAGTACTGCAGTGAGTAAAACATTCAAGCTTAATTAATGGTATTTTCGGTGTGATTAATCATTTTTGGATAAAGTGATGCGCATATTGAATTGGACAAAGTACTACCTATTGAATGAATTTAATAAAGTATTGTTTACAGCTCAGCAGAGGGATGCTGCAGTCCCTTACTTTTATCCCCATGGGTAATGGGTATTATTTACACACTTTTATACTGCAATATTTTACTTAAATAAAAATAACTAAATATAATATGAGAAAGTTCTACTATGATTGAAATTTAATTAGAGTTAAAATTTTTAAAGTTAAAAATATTTTTTGTGTGGTCTTTATGTATGTATCTATATATTTAACTAAACTTACAATTAATGAACTAATTTGAAAAATGATTGAATTAAATACGTTTGTTTTGAATTCTTTTATGTTTGTCCCATTCAATGAGACATACTTAATGAATATCATGCTCCAATAAAACTCTCTTTTTTCCAATAGCCAAATGCAAACCCAATTTTTTTGTTTTACTATATCATTGAACAAGAACCGGTGGTTATCAAACATATTTAAATATATATATTAAATAATTTTATCTACGTTTAAAAAGCATTTTGCAAAAACTGTCCCATTCAATGAGGTTTTCCCCTATAATAAAAGTATACTACCTAATACCATTGACTATAATGGTCAACCATGCAGTTTCCGACAAACCACTTTAGGCTCACTAAATGGAAAATGCCTTAAAAAAAGCCCTATTTATATTCGAAATGTAAAAAGTCATCAAGAAGAAAAGGGACAATATTATGTCTGACGTACTGAGAAAACCTTTAAAGATGGATGGTACAAGCACAAAAATTCTTTTCTTAATGAAAGTTAGGCGAACTCCACTGAACTTTCTAAAGTTCAACGAGACGAAAAATGTCCCGGAAAAAAATAACGAGACAAAGGAAAAGATTGTCCCGGAAAAAAAGTTATAAATTAGGACAATAACTTTGTGTCGGAATTTCGAAATATCCGCAGTGAAGAAAATTTATGCAAACCAAGTTTATTTTGCCATCCATAAATGACGCACAATGACTCAAAACAACAAAAAATGCCAATAAACCTCTCACACCTTTTTTGTAAATATAGTGCTCTTTTTTAAATAATATTAAATTACAATGATCATTTATTTAAAAAGTAAAAACAGCTTTTTCATAAAACTTTTATTTTATATTTTTTGATTAAAAGAAGTTAAAAGTTTTAATATTATTTTCAAAGAAATCTAAAAAAGGAGAGATTTTTAATAAAAATGGAGACCTTTTAATCTAAATTAAAGTCTATATTTACTTTTAAGATAATCTTTTAACTTTATATATTTCAAATATATTGAATAACAAAATTGAAATCTGATTTTTTTTGTTCAAATTAGAAGAATTTTCTAAAATAATATAGAATATATATATATATATATATATATATATATATATATATATATATATATATATATATATATATATATATATATATATATATATATATATTAGGGTGTCCCGTTTTCAGGGTCACAATTTATTTTTTCTGCTGCGTATATGTGAGAAAATGAGATCTGTAAAGTTTTAGAGCTCTAACTTTATTTTTTTGACTACACAAGCCTCATTAAGTTTTAAAAATCATGATTTTTGGGTGAAAAAAGCCTATTTTTACAGTGCTTGTGTAGTCACAGTTTGAAAGATACAGGCTAATCTTATGTTGAACCATGTTCTAAAAACCCTAGTTAGATAGAAAAAAATTAGGAGCAGTTTGAATAAAACAGTTAATTAGGTTTGAAGTGAGTTCAAAGATACGCAGTTGACACAATTTACCCATTTTTATGCAGTTTGACGCGGTTGACAAAATCAAACAAAATACTGATCTAAAATCCTAAGATCAAAAAAAACACCCTCCTCTATTGTCAGTGTTTGGTTAAAAAGGTCACTGCTTTTTATGAAAAAGCTGGAATTCCAACATCCAGAGTGGACAAAGTACAGAAGAAAATGAGTGAATTACTGATTTCTCTTCAAAAAAGGCAAAACACTAAAGAAAAGAGAATAATTTTAAAAGACAATATTTTGCCTGTTCTTTTTGATGTTATGCCCAGTGATGTGATACAAATATTAGAGAAAGATAACAAAAGATATCAGGTAGACAAGGCAGAAGACATTATTTTCATAAATGATCAAAGAAGTCGCAGGAAAATGTACATTAGGAAGAAAGATAAAAGGTACATTTGTCCTGCTCAAAGATCTCAACAGGCAAAAGCAGGGCCGCCGAGAGCCTTCAAGCCGCCCGGGACAAAACCTTTTTTGGCGCCCTTATAGATTTCGTTTCATATATATACTTAGCATAGAAGCAAAAAAGTACATTATGCCTTTATAGCTACTTTAACTTTACTTCATTTTTTGCTAACTAACCACAGCATAAACTATATATATATATATATATATATATATATATATATATATATATATATATATATATATATATATATATAGACCTACATATTTATAGACCTATATATTTCTACTAACTCACCTTCAAATCAGTATTTTGATTAGTAGCTTTGTAAAACCAACGCAATTCTTGGAGCGTTTGTTTATTTTTTTCACATTCTTTTACCCTTTTGGAAGCCAATGCCCTATTTTGGGCACCAGAAAGTTTTTTACGATTCATTATTAACAGTTACTGTAAATAACCGTACGCATCAATAAAGTAATAGCATAGTCAATCACGCAAAATCATCAAAAAATTATAAACTCAATCTCAAAAAGCTAATGTCATAAATCAATATTTCAATAGTTAAATATAAATCTTAAACATGAATTACCATAAATAAGTTGATCGTAAAGAGTTGAAAAATATTTTCTATTACTTTCTAAATTCTGAATAGAATTATTTCTAAATTGTATTCACAGTTTGTTATTGCTAATTATCAACGTTTACGTTTTTTTTACTTTAGTTTGATGAATGCGAAAATCTCAAGGGACATTTTTAATTTAACAGCGTATAGAGTACGAAATCAATGATGAGTTCGTATTTTAAAATTTTTTCGAGGAATTAAAGATAATGATATAACGCGAGTAATATATACATTTCAATTATGGCATTTTAAGATTAAAAAAACTATTTTTATTTCACTTCGGCATCTGGCGCCCCATCGACATCTGCCGCCCGGGACAAACTGTCCCTTTGGCCCCCCCCCTCTCGGCGGCCCTGGGTAAAAGTAAGAATGTCCGGAGCAGATCATGACCAGAGTTATCAATCTGAGCTACAGATTTCATCTTCAAGTGAAACAGAAGTATCTTCAGAGGAAACAGACACCTCTAATTCTACAGACTTGAGTAAAGATGAGATAGATCCACAACAATCTACATCTACTGGCATAGTAGGAGATACTGTCCTTGTTTCGAAGGTTAAACACATAAGCATCAGAGCTCAATCTAATATTTTAAAGCAGGTGGCTGATACAAGTGGACTTTTCAGTAAAGGTATTTCAAAATCCAATATACACAAAATTTGTAGAAATGTCATACAGGAAACAGCGGAGGAAGCCAGGGATGCTTAAAAAGCAAAGGCTGGATCAAACATGATTCTTCATGATGATGGTAAGCTAGTCAAAGAGTATACTATGGAAAGAAACACAAAAGAGAGCGCTTAGCATTGAGTGTAACTTGTGATGGAAAACATTTTTTGCTTGGAGTACCTCCTATCACTGATTCTACTGGAGCTTGTCATACTGAGAAGATTATTGAGATTTTAGAAGAAAACTCACTCAAAGAAGACATTAAAGGTCTAGTATTTGACACCACTACGTCAAATTATGGTTATACATCTATCTTGGAAGATCTGTTATGCATCTTGCTTGCAGACATCATGTCTATGAGTGTCATATTAAGACTGTTGAAAAGCTCTTCAGGACAACCTCAGGTCCAGATAATCAACTCTTCAAGAAACTTTTGGATGAGTTTTCTCTTATTCAGATTGAACAAAATAAACTTTACAAATTCAAATATGGAGTAAATCAACAACTTGACAATGCTGCTAGAGTATCCCTAGTAATCATCGCAAAGTTGTTGGATGAAGATAAAATACCTAGAGGTAATTATTGGAAGCTAGCAGAAATTGTTTAATTCTATTTATCTCCAGAGGTTGATCAACTGACAACTCGACAACCTGCAGCAATTCATCATCAAGGTTTATGGCACAGGCTATATATTTTATGAAGCTGCAAATTCTGTGCCAAATGTCAGATATTGTTTCCACAGCTTCTACAAAAAGAAGAGTTGATGCCATCTCTGAGTTTGTAGCATTTCATTATGCAAAGTGGTTCTTAACCTCGTCTCAGACTGTAATTTCTTCAAGACATGACATAGAAGCAATCTGGGAGATGAAGTCATACATGAAGAGCAGACCTAATGTTGCAGCCGAATTTCTCGATAACATTGCAAACCATACATGGTATTTTCATCCAACTTTGATCCCATTTAGTTTACTGGATACTGGAGTGTCAGATGAGGAAAAGACTGAAATTGCTGAAAGAATCCTGATGATAAATGATTCAAAGGAAAAGGATCCTCTGTCATTTATGTATAAGAAGGTTAATGAATCAGGTTTCATTGAGAAAGAAGAAGAGAGCCCCAGGTTGTCTGAGTTTGTTAATTGAGAATCCATTTTGATATTTAACATTTTAAAAATGGATAGACAGTAACTTGAATGGATGATGATTCCACCTAGTATGTGGAACAGATTGTCTGGCTACACAAAGTTCAAGGATTTTATCTCCAACATTCCTGTAACTAATGATGATACAGAGAGGAATGTTAAGCTTATACAGGGCTTTGTTGATGGAAGCAATGATGAAGAGCTGAGGCAAGATCTTCTCCTAGCAGTGGACTAGAAAAGAAAGGCTGGAAGACCCCTAGGGGTGGTGGAAAGAAAAGAAAATGTTAATATGTTGTAGAATTAATGGTTAAAATATGTCATGTATAATATATAAGTAAAATCAAACATATAATTGGTACTTTTTAACCGATTAAGGATTTTTGTTGGTCTAATTAGGTGTAAAAAGGGTTCGGAGATCGATTTAGACCCATTTCATAATGATTAGATCAGTATTTTGTTTGATTTTGTCGACCGCGTCAAACCGCGTAAAAATGGATAAACTGTGTCAACTGCGTATCTTTGAACTCACTTCAAACCTAATTAACTGTTTTATTCAAACTGCTCCTAATTTTTTTCTATCTAACTAGGGTTTTTAGAACATGTTTCATCATAAGATTAGCCTGTATCTTTCAAACTGTGACTACACAAGCACTGTAAAAATAGGCTTTTTTCACCCAAAAATCATGATTTTTGAAACTTAATGAGGCTTGTGTAGTCACAAAAATAAAGTTAGAGCTCTAAAACTTTACAGATCTCATTTTCTCACATATACGCAGCAGAAAAATGCTAGGAGCAGTGAAAATAAAATGTGACTCTGAAAACGGGACACTCTAATATATATATATATATATATATGTATGTATGTATGTATGTATGTATGTATGTATGTATGTATGTATGTATGTATGTATGTATGTATGTATGTATGTATGTATGTATGTATGTATGTATGTATGTATGTATGTATGTATGTATGTATGTATGTATGTATGTATGTATGTATGTATGTATGTATGTATGTATGTATGTATGTATGTATGTATGTATGTATGTATGTATGTATGTATGTATGTATGTATGTATGTATGTATGTATGTATGTATGTATGTATGTATGTATGTATGTATGTATGTATGTATGTATGTATGTATGTATGTATGTATGTATGTATGTATGTATGTATGTATGTATGTATGTATGTATGTATGTATGTATGTATGTATGTATGTATGTATGTATGTATGTATGTATGTATGTATGTATGTATGTATGTATGTATGTATGTATGTATGTATGTATGTATGTATGTATGTATGTATGTATGTATGTATGTATATATGGGCAATTCCACGTAAAAGAGGAAAAAAAAAAAAATTTCACGGAAACCTCATTAAATTTTTTTTCCAGCTATTTTAAAATACTTTTAAGAAAAAAATTTATTAAAAAAATCATTTTATCATACTATAACATACTTTTAAAGTTGTAAGGGTTATATGAGCATTTTTTGACGTTTACATATAGTCATGTTGTGAAGCGTTGAAAAAGGATTCAGTGCTGTTTTTTTAAATAACTATTACTTCTAAGTTTGACTAAAAGGCAAAATTAAACATTATGCATAATATTTTTTATAAAAAAGAACTCTAACTAGGTCTATAAGAAGAGCATATTAATGAAAACAAGACGTTACGACCGTCACAAAAAAAAGTCGAAAAGTTTTTTCTATGCTTCGTATCAAACTTTTTAAAACTGCAACCATTGTAAAAGTAAAGATACTTATACATACTTTATCATCGTTTCAAAAAAAAAAACATTAAAGTGCTTTAGATCCCCATTTCAAAATGTTACTAAGTACGTTACGACCATCACGATATGCTAGTTTTTCCATCACGGCTTCTTTACTTAAAAAAAAAAAAAACTTTAAGCGCGAACGATTTAATTCATTTCAAACGATTTACATCATTTAAACCAAGTTATAATATAAATCAGTTTTGTTTATTGTTTTATTTGAAGTTTGTTTATTCATCTTATTACTAAACTTGTTAAAGTTTTTTTTGAAACTATGAGTAACTAATGAAACTATGATAGTAAACTATTGAAAGTTTCTTTGCCCGAAAACGGAGACATGGATACCTTAATCACCTATAGTTGATGGATTAAAGAAGATCATCGCTGTGTACTCAGTCAACATTAAAAAAAACATAAAAGGTATTTTTAAACATTTCCGCGACAGTTTACTAGAGTTTACTGAGCATCATCTCACTAAAAAGCACCAGTCTGAGCAATATTGCAGTCAAAAAGAAAATCTCGAACCAGACCAAATTTTGATACACTTTGATTATTCACAAAACTATACATGCGGTTATCAGGATGCTGTTTAAGCTGCTTTTTGGTCGCAGTCAACTATTACCTTATTTACAGTTGTAATCTATTGTTACCAATTGGATCCAAAATCAGTTGTAATAATATCCGACGATAATGATGAAACAAAACGCGCCACTACTACATAGTTAAGTGAAACATTTGACCTCTATTGCATTGGTTATGTAAAAAGTTATATTATGGAGTGATGGTCCATGCACTCAATTCAAAAATAGGTAGATGGCCAAATTCATACAACATTGCTCAGTGATATATCATTTTCAAAGTATAGAATAGAGCTTTTTTGCTACCTCTCACGGTAAAGGAGTAGTTGATGGAGTAGGAGGGTCATTAAAGTGATTTGTTTGGAACAGCGTAAAATCTCGTGAAGTGGTCGTCTTAAGCGCTAAAGACTTTCTCTTAGCATCAAATGGGTGCAAAACGTATGTTAGATTTTATCAACACAGACGATATTAATCTAAGCTGGGCCTTAATAGCTGATAAAATAGAAGAAGTGAAAGTCGTTACAAATATTACCAAAATGCATTTCTGGCAAGTAAAAAATGGAAAGTTTTTGGTTTCAAAATTCTCTAATATTTTGTGATGGGGCTGCGGAACAATTTTAAAACTTATATATTAGTAAAAAAAATTTACTATTCTAAGATATTTTTTTCCTATATTGGATTCCCGGCTCCTTAAAACATTTGCGAGGCATATGAAAGTACATACTCCTAGATATTGAGTTGTATTAAATAGAGTTAATAAAACAAAAAAACAGGGAGCATAAATAGCAATAAGCCCCAGACAGCCTACGACACTGGGCCAGAATTCCGGCGAATCATCGCAAGCCGTGACGACTAGATTAGTAAAGGGCCAGTACTGGCCCGAGTCTGGCATCCTTCTGAAGAGTAGTCGTACGCCATTGCGATGGCATTTGATATTGGGCCAACACTGGCCCGATTGTGGCGGCTACAGTGTTTTGGCCGAAAGTCGTTTTGCCATAACCGTCATTATTTTGAATATTTTCTGCGTCATCCATGATGATTTTATAGACGCGAAGCCAAATGCTTACAAGATATATTTCGCAAATTTCTTGCTTTTGCTGTTGTTTTTTTATTATGCCAGGGGCGGATCCAGGAATTTGTAACTGTGTGGCCAAATTTGGGATAACCAACTTTACTTTTGGTGTTCCTGTGGGAAGGGCTTGTGAGTAAAAGCTAAGCCCATGGGCGTACTTTTATAACATTTTTTACTTAAAATCATAGGGAGACTTAATTTGTTTTCTTCTCTACTTAACCATCCCAGATTTAATAAGTTGAGAGCGCACTTGAAGTACACTAATTTTCACAAATGTGGGTAAAAACTTCGTTGATAAAGCCTTTCAAATTTTTCCATAAGGACTTTTTCATGGAATATAAAGAACCCTTGTCGGCAGGCCTTAAAGATTATTTATATTATACTTGTAGACTTGCAAAAAATGATATCATTATATCAAGTTCCTAATTATTTATGTAATCCCAGAACACATATTTAAAAATCATTAGAGATAGAATATTTTAATTTTTAGAGGTAAAATATTTCATATATGAGGAGTGGACTTGCAAAACCAGATAAAATTCACTTTTTTAAAAAAACAACTTTTTGCTGTTATTGAAGTCTGTTCACCTAATGTGTTTATTCGATACAATTTTGCTAATGGAATGCTATGCTAAACAGTCGAGTCAAGCTTGGTAAAGTGTTGTTTTGTATTGTTTTTAGTTATCCTATTAATAATAAAGTTATTCAAAATGTTGCCTTGGCTATTTAGTTCATAAATTATACATGTAATACTTGTCTAACTTATTTAACGAAGTGCACCAACGAGAAGGTAAGCCATAGGACTTTGCACTCCATCTGTAAACTGTCATGTTGCCTAAGGTTAGCCCTCCATTTCTGGATTCTTTCCTTTTCTTGATAAGCAGGTTAAGTGAAGTATTAGTAATGTTTTCTAAGGTTAGGCCTCTGTTTTTGGATTTTTTATTTTTCTTGATAGGCAGCTATGCCCAAATTTTTTTAATATCTTTTTATAATTTCTTTTTTCTTTTTTTTTAATTTTTAATATATAAATATATAAGACAAAATATAATACAACAAGTTAAGTAAAAACTAAAAAATTTAAAACTAATATAACCTGAAAACACTTTCAACATCAAGAATGAATAGAAATAATTTGCTTATGAAAAATGATTTTTACTGTTTACAAGTTTAAAACATTGAATAGAAGTTTATGTAAGACACTTAAAACTACTACTTACTCATCAATTCTAAATTTACTCATCATTTGAATATTAACTCTAATTTTCTGTCTCCTTTGGATGCAAAAATTTCAATAACTCTGCTAATATCTGGAACTATTTCCTGATGAATAGACATTAATGCAAGTCCATTCAATCTATTTTCAGACATAGTACTCCTGGTGTAAGTTTTTATTCTCCTAAGAGTAGATATTGACCTTTCACACTCACAAGTTGTGATTGGTATTGTAGCAAGTATATGAAAAGCCTCTAAAATGTTTGGAAAGCCTCTGATATCCATGAACTTTAATGTATCAGAAATAGTAGATGGTAATTCTGTCTTTTCTTTCCAAAATTCCTCCCATAACTCTAATTCGGCATGAATTGATGAGAAATGAGGAAGATCTGATTTATAAAAATTCAAAAACATTAAGAACTTTTCTTTCCATGGGCAAGATCTAAAATATTGCTTTACTAAGTAAGCAGGAATAGCACATAGACCATTATAAACAATCATGCTCTCAACATTTTTTCTAGTTCATTGAGAAGATGATTCACAAGAGGCAATGTAATAGAAACTTTAAAATAACCATATATAGTATCGCATATTTGATTATCTCTGTGTTTCTGAACACCACATGTTCTAGGTTTTTTTTCATCAACCTCAAATGTTTTTGCCAATGCAAGAGCAATTTTATACCATTTGTCATGGTAAGCATCAACATTTCTCTGTATTTCTTTTAAATGTTTAGTCAAATTTTGAATTTCATCTACTTGCTGGGAAATATCAAAAGATTTAGTTTGAAGGGTGATGGAAATTCCATAAAAGTAATCCAGAAGCTGTTTAGTTAAAACCAAAGAAACAATAAAAGAAAAATTTGTCAACAACTTCATAAAAGAAGATGCTTTTGAAGATGTTTCTTTATTAAATTCTTTTAAATTATTGTCTTCCATTTCTTCAAAAGCAGAAAAAACTGCTGAATAATTATCAAAAAACACATCAAGTCCACAAAGCTTTTGCACCCACCGAGTTCGACATGTGTCAATAAGTTTTGCCTGACCAGGAAGAAGGTATTTTTTTAAACAATTACTTCTTTTAGGAGACAAGTTAAAAAAATAAGATATGTCTTTAACTTGCTCAAGCAAATTTTTTACTTGCTGGATTTGGCAACTCTTTCCAACAATTAAACTAAGTTTATGTGAGGCACAGTGGACAAATAATGCCATTGGATTGATTTTTTTTATAAGAGATGAAACACCTTTGTATTCACCTGACATTGAAGCAGCTCCATCATAAGACTGGCCTCTGCAATTTTTTATATCTAAACCGAATTCTTTCAAAGTTTCAAGAATGTTGGTAGCTATATTTAAACCAGTTGTTCCTGTTTTGCATTCTAAAAACCGTAAAAAAACTTCCTTAATACTACTGTTCAAGTCAACATAACGTATGACAATAGAAAGTTGTTCTAACAATGCACAGTCTGAAGCCTCATCTGCTATAATAGAGAAGTACTTACTTTTTTTAATATCATTTATTAGAATCTCTTCAATTGCATTTCCACAACACTCAATCAACTCATTTTGAGAGGTCTTTGAAATATATGTAGAGTTTTTTGGGGCAGAGAGAAGATGCTCCTTTAGAATTAAATCACCTGCATCAACTCTAAAATTTAAAAGCTCAATAAAATTACCCAACCCTGTAATTTTTGAAGGTTCTCCAATTTCTCCTTGATATCTTCTATCATCTCTATGACCTCGTAAAGGCATATCATTTCGACCCAAAAACATTATTGTCTTAACAATTGATGCAAGTTTTTTTTTGTTTTCCTCTATAAGCTGCTTTCTAGAAATATCTAGAGAAATTTCAATAGGCAAAGTGTTATTTTTAGCTCTAGATAAAAGCATATTATAACAATGCATGGACTTGATGTGTAATCCGTCAACAGTTTTCTCATGATCATTGAAAACTTTTAAAGCATTACGCCAGGTATTGAATGGTTCTTTGAACAACTTACGTAATGCATATTTGTTTGGTAAACTTGAACCAAAAAGAGTGCATGGAAGACAATATGCACCATCCTCAATTTTAGAATAACAAAGCCAAGAAAACTCATCTAACCATTTTAACAAAAAATGTCTTTTTCTGCTTTTACCTGTTAAGGGGAAATGGAAGCATTTATCTGGAACCCAGACATTACTAATTAGAGATAACAGCTCATTATCATTTGTTCCTGATTTTAATTTTTCACCCTGTAGATGGTATGAAGAAACATCATAATTTGAATAGGATGCTAGCTGATTTGTATTTAATAAACTAACATCAGCAACCATGTTTTCCTTAAGTGGAACATAAGAGTCAATATTGTTTTTATCACTGCAGTTGATGTCTTTTGAAACAATTACTTCAGTTTTAACTGTTTTATTACAATTAGCCAACTTATCTAAATCTGAAGTGTTCCTGGAAACAGCAGGAAAAGATAATTTACACTGAACTGTTTTTTGTATTTTATTCTCTGTTGCTGAGAAACTTGTCTTTGAAATTTGTTTTCTTTTGATACTAGGCAAAGTTGTATCACTCATTAAAAAAGTTGGTTGTTTGTTTGGAAGATCTTTAATCAGTGTTACAAAATGATTTGGATTAAAACATAAAGCACTTTTATTTTTTGTTTTATCTAAATTGCACCACAAAATATTTATTGGACTATTTAATTTTTGGATACGAGGCTTTATAACAGTGTTAAAAAAGCTATAATACTTTTTAAAACCAATTTCAGGATAGACAGATTCAATAGGTTGCTTTATAACACTAGATAATGCTATTAGGCAAATAAACGATGAAAATGTTTTATCAAAGCAATTTAAATATGCTTCTTTTAAAAGAAGTTCTGAAATCATATTATCATTAATTGTTGAAAAACTATCAGAGCATTTAAATGAAACAGCTATAAAAAACAAATTAGCAAGCTGAGAATATTCTGATCTATGTTGATTAAAATAACTCAAAAAATAACTATACCTTGCGTAAAAGTTTATGTTTTCAAATATCTCAATTGACGTTAGCAATCTTAGAATTTTTGAAGTATGCTTACTGTCATTTAAAATCAAAGAGACTGAGCTGTAAAGACAATTTCCATCTTCAGCAGTTCTGACACAAAAAAACAATATTTAATGAAAAGTAATATTAACAATAAAAAAATTAGTGTAATTTTAGTATACACCATAACTTTTTAATAAACAACCAAATCATTTATATATTATGCAAGTGATTTGGTTATTACTAAACACACTAGTCACATAATTTTAGTGAATTGTTTGTTTAATAACAAGATGTTCCAATAACTAGTTAAATAGCTAAAAAAAAAAAAAAAAAAAAAAAAAAAGTCCATTAAAAATGGACTGAATTCTCAAAGAAAAGAAATAGAAGAAAATAATGCAATGAAGGTCTAAACTGTTCATGTTTCTAACATCCGGAATTTTGGGTCCATTTTGTGATATTATTTGAATTAAAAATAATTAAAAATAGTTCTAAAGAAAAAAAAATACCTTAATGCTGTATAACCAAGATTTCTTTTAACTAAGGGAACAAAATCCATCATTTCTGTATTGAATTGGTAAGAATCAGGTTTTCTTGGGAACATTAAATTTATCTCAGAGAGCTCTTTAATAAGTCGAGTTTTGTAATTTAATACATTAGGCCAATGTTTTGATTCTAGTGCACAAGCAACTAATTCTTCGGTTATATATGGATTCATATTTTATTACATTTAAAAAATCAAATGACAAAAACCAAGTTATCTTTATTTCTGAAGAAGTTGAGAAAAATTTAGATAATCTGACGGTAGCGAATAAAAACCTGTATTTGTTAGCTCGAATTTAACAGCATATTTTTTTAAATCGGACACGTTAAAACCAACTATGTGGCCAAGTTTTATTTTCACGGTTGAAACTTCGATAAAAGATCAATATTTTAATACTTTTTTATAGCATTTATTGATTGAATAAAATATCGGTAACGTATAATAAGAACTGTTGTGGCCATGGCAGGAATCTCTATAGCCAAAATCCGTAAATTACGGCAGACAAATTTCAATTTTTAGAGATATTCCTTTAGCGCAAAAACCCAAAACTAATTTGGCTACCGTTAAATTTAAGCTATTCGGCCAACGAACTTCAATCCGTCGCTAGACAAAAAATTGTTACGCAAGTCTTACAAAATATTTTCAAATTCTTTTCAATAACTTAGTATATCTCTAAAATATTTCCATATTTAATCCCAAAAATTCTAAAAGATCTTTAATAAATATTACATACATTTTCTTATAAATCAGTTGGACTTCAAACTATGTGGCCATTGCCACAATGGCCACCCCTTAGATCCGCGCCTGCATGCTATTATTACAATACGTATTATAATAATACCAAATGTACGTTTGCTATTTTAAAAAAATGTTGCTTTTTTGTGAAAACGTATAGTTATGTTGTAATTAGAATTGCAATTGGTATATCCTAACTCTTGCAGTAGTAAATGATACTGTAAAAAGTTTAGATGTCGTATGATGTAAATAACGTAAATTTCACTTATCATTACAGTAATTTTGTATGCACACATCATTACAGTAATTTTGTATTAAGGTAGCTATGTTTTTATATTAAACAGTTTGAATAACATTCATGCAAGATATTGATTTAACAATAAAACAGAAATGGTTAAAGAAAAGGCTATTTAAAGGTTAGAAGATAAAGTTTTATTCACAACAACTGTAAGATAATGACGTTTTTAAATAAACACCTTTTTTATATTATATATATATATATATATATATATATATATATATATATATATATATATATATATATATATATATATATATATATATATATATATATATATATATATGATAACAAAACAATAGCATAACAACAACAAAGAAAAAATAATAACAATATATATGTTGTTATTATCTTTATTTTTGTTTATTGTTTTTGCTGTTATTAATTTATCTTTGTTTTTATTATTATATGCTCCTTTATTATTACTTATCATTAAAATAATCTTATTTAATTTAAGTTTTTTTTAAACCCATTTTAAGTGACCTTGGGTGTAATCTATTGTCGTTTACATTATAATCATGAAATGACTTTGTAAATTGTCACTTTTCTCATTTTAGCAATTAAATATAAGAGTGAGCCATCCAAATTAAATGTTTACATATTTTTCTATCTTAACTTCGGGACAATCTATTGTTCCTGTTGCATACATATTTAGAGTTATTTTTAAAAGCTTGCAACAAATATTTAATGAAGATATCTGTTGTGAAATATTTAATCTACAAAACTCATTTGGTGAGATAACTGTTTCCCCCTCATACATATCTACAAAAGACAATTTTCCTGCTATAAGTGAAAAAGTTGTAGATAATAATGATTCAGTTTTTAGAACTGTTGTTTATATATTTTATGATAACAATGTTAATGTTGAAACTGAACTTGGTCATATTTAAATTTTAGTAATGATAATGATGATGAAACATTCTCATCAGATTTGACTACCCTAATAGCTGATTGGGCTGTTCAGTTTAGTGTTAATTTGATTGCTTTGTCATTTTTACTGTGTATTCTCTGTCTTATTCATCCTGATTTGCCTATTTAAAAAACTCAACGCAATTTTATAGTTGCATATCGAGCAGTGGTGATTATTTTTATTTTGGTTCAGCAATTAGTTTAACAAATATTAAATCATGTTTATGATAAAATTGCAAAATTTTCAGCTCCCTATGGGCAGTTGAATATCAATGGTTTGCCTTTGTTTAAAAGTAGCAAAATATCATTTTGGCCAGTTCTGTGTCTTTTGCAAGGTTTTAATTTTAAAAAACCTGTGTGATTCAAGTCTGTTAAGAATCACATCTAGTATCACACTTAGATAAAGTTAAACACATTGCAATTTTAGATGACAGAATTCTCAAGTATTTATTGTTACAAGTTGATGATGGTTTTGTTGTTTCACCCTTTTTTCACTTGTTATAATTTAATTTGTTGAAATCTGTACTAAGTCTTTTTTCTTCTATTATTACTAACAAAATTAATATGCTTATTTCATATATAGTTTTATATGAGGTAGTAATTGAAATATTTAACTTATTTAGGTTAATTTTACTTGTATCTTAAGTAATTTTCTTTCCTAGTAATAACAATTTTATAACAACATTGTCTATATTCATGCATTCAATAGCTGTTGATTGGAGGAATTACATTTGGTAAATGTAATTGGCATAGAAATGATTCCCATAAATGTTCAATAAATTGTTTTTGATTTCGTATTTTATTTGCATTAGATTTTTGAGATGCTTTTGGTATTTTTAGTATATATATGTACACTACAATGTAGTCATGCATTTAAGTAAAAGGTTGTAATTTACAACTTTTAAGGTTGTAATTTATTGATAATTGTATTATATTCATTAAATTATTTTGTCAATGGTCACTCCTCATTTTTGGAATGCACTATAACTATATGTGTATATATATGTATGTATATGCAATAAAGTGCACATTAACCTATATTTAAAATAAACAGTTTCATTAAATATTTTTTTTAATTTTAGTTTTCAGGGTCTTCATTGACATTCAATCGATGTTCATCTGTTAGACGGATTCATGCCAAAGTGAGTGAAGGAACACTTCATTGCACTGGTTAGTAGTAATATGCTTAGAATTAATACTTTCAGTTATTTTAAGTAATATTTGTAAATGTTTATTTTTATTTAACTAGAATTTTAAGAATGAAATTTCTAAGAGATCCTGATTTTTACAGCTGTTAAAAAAGAGCTGGTTATTTCAGTAGAAAACTTGAAGAAAGAAAAGATTTTATTGGGTAAGAAGAAATCTTTATTTTTATTTAAAAAATATATATATATACATAATTATATGTGTGTATATATATATATATATATATATATATATATATATATATATATATATATATATATATATATATATATATATATATATATATATACTACTGTGGTCAAAAAGTAAGGTGAATTTTTAATTTAAACTTCCCGCCTTATTCGAATCGTCCAATCTTTTTTATTTTTAAGTTGGTAGGAATGTCATTAACATTTGCGCCAAATTACATGTCAAACTCATATTTATTTTTTTTTTGTTTACGCTTGTTTCTGAAGTACCAAAAGTGCATTCGGCGATTTTCACGATGTCTAATTTTGTTGAGCAAAGAAGTACTATTAAATTTTGTTTGCGGAATGATATTTCTTCTGCTGAAACGTATCGAATGTTGCAAAAGGCCTTCGGTGAAGAGACTATGTCTCAAAAAAATGTTTACAAGTGATACAAAGACTTCAAAGAAGGCCGAGAACGTGTTGATGACTTGGAACGCTCCAGACGACCATCGACTTCGATTGATGATCGCCACATTAACAAAATCAAAGAATTGGAGCTTGCAAATCGTCGGTTAACCATTCGAGACCTTGTTGACATGGTTGGAATATCATTTGGGTCGGTGCAAGCGATTTTGAAGGATCATTTGGGCCTCAGAAGACTCAAATCACGTTTGGTGCCGAAATTTCTCAATTTCTTTGAAAAAGAGCGTTGCGTTAAAACGTGTGAAGCAATGCTTTCTGACTATCAAGATGTCTACAAACAAATTATTACTGGCGATGAGACTTGGGTCTACGCATACGACCCTGAAACAACCGACCAATCGAGTGAATACCGTGAAAAAGGCGAGCCGAGACCGAAGCAACCACGTCAAAGTCGCTCAAAAATCAAGGTCATGTTGACTGTTTTCTTTGATTATTGTGGTGTCGTGCACTACGAATTCCTTCCAACTGGCCAAACTGTCAACAAGGAATATTATTTAAGCGTTATGCGACGTTTGCGTGAAGCTATTCGCAAAAAGAGACCGGAATTATGGGCCAATAACTCTTGGATTTTGCACCACGATAATGCGCCTTCGCACACAGCACTGGTTCTTTGTGAGTTTTTCGCCAAAAACTCTACCCATGTTGCTCCACAACCACCGTATTCGCCCGACTTAGCACCGTGTGACTTCTGACTGCTCCCAAAGCTCAAGAGACCACTCCGGGGAAATCGTTTTGAGTCCATTGAAGAGATCCAACGTGAATCGGCATGCGCATTGAAGGCTATCCCTACCGAGGACTTTTCGGCATGCTTCGAAGACTGGAAAAAACGTTGGCAAAAGTGCATTGGGGCCGGGGGAGATTATTTTGAGGGGGACGATACAGATTTGGAAGAATAAATAAAGATTTTTCATTTTATAAAAAAATTCACCTTACTTTTTGATCACAGTAGTATATATATATATATATATATATATATATATATATATATATATATATATATATATATATATATATATATATATATATATATATAATATATATTTGTATGTGTTAAATTGTTATATTTATAATTTTGTCAAGTTAATGTTTGTATTTAGGTGCTGTAAAACTAAATCATTTAAACTCGGGAGCATCAAGCGAAGAGTTTGAGCGTTGGCTGAAGAGTATTTTCAGCTTTTAGGAGATCGAAATGGTGGACGAAAGGCTTGAGAAGAACGAAAAAACTCGTTGGTTAAATAGCACTATTTCAAACTATCAATAATATCTATTCGATTTAAAATTATTTTTGTCAATTTGAACTGGAATAAATATCAAAAAATATTTACTTTTGTATTTGCTTTTTGTGCGATATCACATTAGAAATGGCTAATAATAGCGCGTAAGTGAATGTATATTGGTTAAAAGTAACGGGTCAGCGCTGGCATACGATCACGGACGAATGCTGGAAAATGATCCTGGGCCAGTGCTGGCTAGCGATGCTGGGCCATTGGCCGTTTTGAGATTGGGCCGTGATCAATTGCCGGCATCGGTCCGCTGTGGCAAGCGGAACTGGGCCAGCATTGCGCCTCTAACGGGTGGCTGTCTGGGGCGTTTGTTGCCTACTCCAAATAAAACGATCCCAGTATTGAAGAAACATCATGGATAACCTTGGTAATGTTATAAAATTCATATTTTGTAACATATTTTAATTGGTTTTTATAATCATTTAGCTTTTACTATGTCATTCATTGCGTTATTTGTTGTTTTTCATTTTTGGCTTTTTCGTTACGGCCGTCACAGTTACGACCGTCACGACAAAAAACTTCAAGCAAAATCTATGAAACTCACCATATAGTAAGTTCAATGTGTAGTTAAAGAACACAGCAAAGGATTTTTTCTTTCACTGAGTAGATGGCTGCATAAAGATTGACAAAGTTTATTTGTTTAGATTTGTCAAAAAGTAAGCGTTACGACCGTCACGCTGCATTAAGTTGATTTTTCAAATAAGTTGAACACTTGAATGATTTAACTTTTGCATACTAAATAATATAATATTATTTAACATTTCTGGAAATTTTCATGTAAATACCATTCTTGGTTAACTTTTAATGGCTAAAAAAGCGTTAAATGTTACGACCGTCACTTGCGTGGAATTGCCCATATATATATATATATATATATATATATATATATATATATATATATATATATATATATATATATATATATATATATATATATATATATATATATATATATATATATATATATATATATATATATATGTATATATATATATATATATATATATATATATATATACTTTTTTGTTTTAAATATAAGCTAAAAAAAAAGGTTCCACAGAGTTCCAAGGAGTCACTTTTACTTTTAGAATATAAGGGGATTGCTGCGGTCATCTGCGGTATAGGGAGTTATTAAAGAAATACAAATCTCAATGAATCCATAAAAATCTTGTCTTCCGCCATTATTTCACAGTGGTTTATTATATCAAAATAAATGAAAATGGCGGAAAATAAGGCTTTTATGGACTCATTTACATTTTTATTTCTTGAATTTTAGTTTTTTACTCGTATGACTTGTTTTAACATATCAAATACAGTTTCAAGAAACATATTTTTGTCATATGATGACAAACTTAGGCTACTTAGAAGTTTGTTAAAATGTTTTGTTGTTTTTTTGATAATGATTTATCATTCGAGAAGTACTAGATATCTGAAATAGCTTTACATAACAACTTCAGTATTTCCTGTAATATGCAAGTAACATTATTTACTTAAACATTATTGAAAACGTAATGTGATAATTGTCAAAGAGGTAATAACATAAAATGGTAAACAGCGTAAAGTGAAAAATGATATAAAGTACTCAAAAATGTTTCTGATATATATTAATGATTTTAAAAACAACAGCAACAAAAAGATTAGATCTTATCCCGAATATACGTGAACTAGGAGTGGATAAGTTACGATTATGGAAGAATTTACTTAACGAAGTCAAATAAAACTGAAGATATTAGCAAAGAGAACATAAATAAAGTAAAGGCTAAGTTAGATAGATTTATTTCAAAAGTGAAGAAAAAAACTAAAACAATGTGGTAGAAATTAAAATTCATTTATAGAAAAAGAATACTAATGTCTTCAAGAAAATCTTAAGACCAATAAAAGAAGCCACTTTGGTTCTGGAAAACCCCATAAAAAATGGGTGGTCCTTGGAGAGCAAAGCAAAACAGAAAAAATAAAAGAACAAGGTGTTGAACATCATTGCGCTATTTTTAGTCTCTGCAAGACATATATTTTTAAAAAAATTCAAACCTTTTACAGATCAAAAAAGTTAAAGGCGTTTTGGATAAAACCTTTAATTTATATATGAGTGTAAAGCAAACTCTTGCATTAGAAGTGAACACTGACCTCAGCGATTAACAATATTAAATGATCAACAACTTAGCCCTTGGATACATATTTATCCCTTTCTTGCACGATATTTTAGTGGAAAATGTTAAATACTATCCTGAAAATATTTTTTTTCCTATGATTTCAGCTGCTACTATTATTTTTGCTGAAGCTGTGTTTATATAGATGGTATAACAATATCCATAGCAGCAGCTGAAATAAATAATGTAACTGTGCCAGAAATTCATTATTTAAATTTCACAGAAAGGATTAGCTAGTTTGTCTCGTAATGTCTCGTTATGTCCCGCTAAAAAAGTGTAAATTCCGGGAAATCGTAAAACTCCTATTTTGTCAGGGACATCTCGTCTCGTCTCGGTGTCGTCTCGTCTCGGTGTCGTCCCGAATTTCGACTGAAAGTTGAAAATTGTCTCGATTTTCATCACTAAACGGGACAAAGTTTTAGGATCGTCTTGTCTCGTCTCGAATAAAAAAATAACGAGACGCAGACGCTAAGTCGAATATTCTCGATCAAGCGGAACCGTTTATACCTGGTAGTAAATGTTGTAGTTTGTGCTTGACGGAAAAGTATTACATGATTACGTCGAAGCTGATCTTGTTCAATAAACGAAGCGAACAAACATCAAAGTGCCGCCATGACACAAAACTTTTAATAAGGAATTAAATGCCGTCATAACAGGCACGCCATAGCTTTTTTTGTTATGTTTTTTACGGTTTATAACATACGATTTATACGGTTAACGCATTATAACATTGATGATCGCTATATTTGTCGCGTGAAACTTTAAGTAGTCTTAAATAAACCTAACTAATTATTTAGTTTGTATTATAAAAAGAAAAACCTATTCACTCTATTTATAACACGCTGTATTTATAACACGCTGTATTTATAACACGCTGTATTTATAACACGCTGTATTTATAACACGCTGTATTTATAACACGCTGTATTTATAACACGCTGTATTGAGCACTCTTACCGGAAATTTCTAAATATACATATATATTGTCAAGCAGAAAACGTTTTACAATTTCATAGACATTTAAAATGACAAACATTGAACCTGAATATAAGACAAGTTAACCGATCATTTTTTATGAATGAATTTGAAAATAAATCATTCAGTTTTCAATGATAGTTAACAAAGCTTTTTTTACTCCTTTCATTTTCATGCGCGTTTTCTTGAAAGAGTTTTTGGTTTTGCGTAATAATTAAAGGGAAAAATTGGTGATGCAGTCTTTTAGATTAACATATTCTCCTACAGTATTTTGAGTTACGGATCAATCGCTTCTTAAGTAAACCAAAAACCGTTTTATCAGTTTACATAAATCGGACACATACGCATGCATACACGCATGTAAACACACATATACATACAAATGCGCACACACACTTTTCTTTCGGTTAGATTGCTGTGCGTTTGCATGAAATCTTTAGTATGTGTTAGTGCATTCATAACTAGATTACCGTGTATATCCTATGCTAGTTTTGATGTAGTACCAAACAAATACCTCAGTGGAAAAATTAACTCAACATACTTTGCAGCCAACATCAATGATTGCGGCACCTACTGCGTTAGAAGTCCTGCCTGTGTGTTTGCTAACTTCAACAGCAATGAAAATACTTGTCAGTTGATGTCATCAAATGCGAGTCTCTCAGTCAGTAAAGAGGATCAACAATGGCAAGTATTAATAACCGATGTTACAAGTGACGTAAATGTGAGTTCATTATGCTTTTACCTCGTTTGGATAAGTAAATTGATAATATGTTAAGCAATAAGAATCAAAGTTTTTTTCACTCAATTTTTTCATTTTTCGCTTCATAACTTTGAAATTTGAAAAGAGAAGTTTCATGCCTGGTGGTTGTTAACTAGGAAGTTTGTTCTTATTACAGGTCCTTTTTTAGTTCAATGGAATAAGTATGAGTCTTGATGATGTGAACATTAAATTTTTTCTTGTCTTTAAAAAACAAAACTCTAAAGCACTTAAAATTTACTTCATAAGCTGTGCAAAGGAAACTAAAAAGAGAAACAGGAGTTTGTTGTTTAGCTTGAGATTTCATATATACAGAATACAACTATATACACCTCATACCAGATTTTTTTTCTGAGTTGCAGCTACTGCCTACAGCTATTTTTAATGAAAAAGAACTGCCAACTAAATATCAAGTTCACATAAACAACTTTAAGAACTTAGAAAAGCCAAAAGAAAAATAGAAGCTCAATTCTCTTTTAGCTGTGTTAAGATATCATTACTATGACTCGTCCAAACATCGTAATGTTAAAAAATAATTGAAGAACTTTATTATAATCAACAAATAACATATAGAACTAATGGGTATTTTTTTTTTTTTTTTAAATTACAAAAATGTGAAGTAAAAATGAAGTTGAACAAAACTTTTAAATTATACTTTTGAAATGTTCAAAAGATGCTTTTTTCCAATTTTTTATTTTCAACTTTTTGTTTCTTAATTCTTTTTTTTTTTCAATTTTTCATTTTCGATTTTTCATTTTCAAATCAGGATAAAATGTGAAGAGTTAAAAAATGTTTATACTGCATTGAAAATTAAAACTCGCGTTGTCCACTTCATCAACAAATTCCGAAAACCTTCTCACCAGGCCCTTGAGGCTGATATTGGATTAAGAGTGAGGGAGTTTTATTTTGTAAATTTTTTTGAGGAAAGGGTGACGTATTAAGTACAGACGCTTTAAACGCAAAAAAGGCTTCTCCTAACAATAGTATGAGAACATTTGAGCAGTTTAGATTTATCCGAATTAATAGAAAGTAACGTTGAAATATTTTTGCGGCAATCAGTTGTCGCAAATTGTCACAAATTAAAAAGAGTGCGCCGTAAACTTAATAGATGCTTGAGCGTATTTTGTTTCTTACCCAATTTAACTTATTTTGTATATCACATTAATAAACCTAAAAAGTTCTTTTTAGATTGGACCAATATGTGAAACAAACACTCTTTGCTCAAAGGGTTATTGTAGAGATATATGTTCAACTAAGATGGGGGAATTCTTTCACAACTACTCTTGCTATGGTATTTTTATTTATGTTACAATTATTAAATTCATTTTTTATGACATTATATTGTATGTATATATATATACATATATATACATATATATATATATATATATATATATATATATATATATATATATATATATATATATATATATATATATATATATATATATATATTTCTTTATCAGATGCAATGATTATAAAAGAAACCTTTATTAAAATTTAAAAAATTTTAATAAAGGTTTCAAAATAATCCCCAAAATTAGATCTTTTGCCGTGAATTGCTACTAAATTTGCAATCTTGTAATATATCCTGTAATATATCCTGCAATATATCCTTTATGTCCTGTGAAAACATAAAGACGAAACTTTTAGGCATTTTTCGTAAATCTACAAAAAAGGCTACAACTTATTTAACACTTTGAATGAGTGAGTTTGGTGAACAGCTGATTTCATTTAGAAATTTACTGCTTCAGTAGCCGACCAGCAGATCAACAAAACTTGTTCAAATTTTTGTACTGAGATTTTCAACTTTTCATTTCTTTTAATGGCAAACAAGAAAATATAAGATGTTTTTATTGATCCTTTGCTCTGCTCTTGAACGTTTTAAATTTGAATATGAATCCTTGGTTATTTAAGACACTGGCATCTAAGAAAGTTCAAAATCTGATGTAAAAGCAAAGACTGTTGCTAGATCTGGGCAGAAAATGTGCGGATATAGGTATTGCACTTAAAACATCTTTTGAAATCTCTTCAAGGAAAAATGAGGAGCAGAAACAGTTTGTCCCTTCAAGATGTGGATGTTTATCAAAACCATTTTCCAAACTGAAGAGAATTAGTGCACCACCATACACCTTGGATCTCTTGCACCTATTTAAACTGCTTGTTTAGTTAATATGTAGTTTAAAAGCCGTTCATTAAAAAGATGAAAAAATGAATTTTGGTCATTTTTCCAGGCCTCATGTGAATAGATAAGTTTTCTATTAAGTTCAAGACTCTTAAGTAATTTTCAACAATTTTATTTTACTTAATTAACTTAATCAATTTTACTTAATTTTAATTACATAGACTTTAAACCCATAAATAGGTTAAACTTAGTAACAAAAAGAGATTTTTGAAATAAACTTTAATCATGGTATAATGTCAAACTATTGTTTATAGGCCTGCCTGTATTGTTCTTTATTTATTTTGATTTTCGATTCAATTTGTCATCAAAAAATTTTAAGATTTTAAGAAAACAAGCAGCTTTTAAATAATTCTAGTTCTCAATAAAATTTTATTTAAAACTTTGTTTGCTATTTTAAAATTTCTTTATTCAATTTTTAGATACTATAAAAATATCCCAGATGGCCATCCCATCCAATTCTGGTTCGTGGGGTACCATGTATCCAAAATACCTCATTGACTCCGATTTATCTACTGTTTGCGATACATGGACGGGTAATACAAATTACAACGATTGGATAAAACTCGATCTTTTGCAGATCGTTCAAATCCAAAAAGTTTTTGTTTACGTAGACACATTGGATTACAGTCACACCTATAGAGTTCGTGGCTGCTTAGTACAAGCAAGCTACAATGACAAAGACTACGAAACTTTCGCAACCTTGAAAGGGATTTCCGAAGAGAGATTTTCATGGAACGGTAGCTTACGGTTCTTCAGAATAATTCAAAGCGTCAAATACGGATTAAGCTTTAGAGAGATTGTCATCTGGGCATAGTTCAAATCCACCATTGACGTTGTCTCAAATAACTTTATTTATTAAAAAGTTTTAGAGAGATTGTTATATTGTTATCTGGGCATAAAAAATGCATCACCAATTTCAAAACTTTTAACACTTAAAAATGTTATTCTCCCTTTATCAGCGTATATTCGGTAAACGTCGAAAGTTAAAAGAAAAAATGTATTATTTGAGAGAGTTAGTTGTTACTGATCCAGTAAAAAAATTCCTTCTTGATCTGTTGGTAATTAAAACAATGAACTTTTCAAATGTTTTGTTCCAAATTTCAAATTTCAAATTTCAAATTGTTTTTTTATTTTATTATTCAAGATGCATCAAATGGTTAAACCCTGAAGAAGTATGGAGTTGGGATTTTCTACAGATCTGAATCGTTGCAAAGTCTTTGCACCTATAGGGGAGCCTGAGTTCACATATGGTGCTGGGTGTGAAAATGTTATAGTTTTGGCAACATGTTTTGCATCTGAGTCTTAAATCCTTTAAGAGTGTTCAGTAGAAATGATTTTCATTTTTGGAAAACGTTCTATTGTAAACCATAAACAAAATTAATGCTAACAGTTGGATGACTGCGGAAGTATTCTTGACGTAGTAAGGGAGTTTTGAAGCCAGGTTAATGATTGACCCTTTTAGAAAGCATAACTCACTCATTCGATGTTTGTTGTAATGGACCACCAAAAAGGAACACTTTGCTCGCTGAATGCTGGAATATCTTTGAACTGAGAAACAATTTCAAAGGAACTTTTTTGTTGATTTTCTTTGTTGTATATTTGACCATGGAATCACACCAGATGATACAATTTCTTGATTTAGATCAACTGGAAAATTACTAATTGACAGACAAGTTATCTAAAAGAACCTTTTGATCCACACCTCAAAATATTGAAAACTGGGAATGCAAATCTAAAGAAAACATTGAAACTATTGCAATACTATAAGTGATCCCTTGCTCATGTCTGCACATAGATTTACCAACTTTAAATTTAAATTTGACCAGCAAATTTTATCATTACTAAGGTCAAACCAATTAAACGCGACAAATCGCAAAACTGAACAATGTTTTATAATAATGAATGGTGTTAATATTTTAATGTCTGAGTGATAATTTAAAGAACAAAGACCTAAAACCACAAGCAAAGGCTGCTAAAGGGAGGAAACATGAAGCATGAACACTTCAAATTTACAAAAAAAGAAACCAATGAAGGGATGGAACATTTGAAACCACTGTAAAAGTAACAACTGAAAAGACATATCTTTTTAGTTAAAAGAAACTTAACAATAAATGCTACAAAAATACTGAAAAAATGTTGAAACTAATAACATCGAGTATATCTACATAGAACTTTTCGTTTTTAATTTGAACTGAAAATAAGAAAAAAATGTATATGATAAATAAATAATCTTTAATTTTTGTAAGTATAGAAATAGCATCTGAGTAGCAGAAGAAGCAGGGAGTTGGCTCACCCTCATTTTTAATTATCATTAACATGTTTAAATAGTGGTCAAATTTTTTGAATCATCTTTACAAGGCGGGAGAGGGCTTAACCCAATTTAATCAATTTTTCAACCATAAACACATAGTTAAAAAATGACTTGAAAAAGTCGCAATATACATTAGCACATTTCAACCATATAATCAACCATCAACACATAGTCAAATTTCATCCATTTTTTTTAGTTGCAACAGAACTTATTAACATTTTTGTTGCAACCATTAAGCAACCATCAACACATGGTAAAGTTTCACAATGTAGGTCCAAAGTAAGGTACTGATCGTTAGATTTGAAAAAAATCATTTAAAAAAGTTTCTGTTACATAATAAAATGGAAAAAAAAAATGCCCTAGATACAAGAAGATTAAAAAATTTGAACAACTTATGATACATGAAAAATAAATGAGGACTTGTATTGCTATGTAGGAAAAATGGAACACCAAAAGACAATTATACGTGCGAGCATGGGACAATAACACTATTTAGAGATTGTCTGATTGATGGTAAACCTGCAAAAATTAAGATGGGTATGTGAAGCATTTGGTGGAGTTAGTATATGTAAGCATGGACACCGAGGGGTGGACGGGGAAGATTCCCAGGGTCCCGTGTGTGTACAAATAATTTTTTAAAATAATTTTCAAAAGATTTAAACAGATTTGATTTTTAAAAGATTTAATTACTTTGATTTTTAATTTTCAATGACTAGAGCACGCTTCTATTGGTCCTGGGAATATGATTGATCATAATGAGGGCCCCTTAAGAAAACTTCCCCAGGGCCCGAAATTTCTCTTTGTGGCTAAGAATGTAAGCATGATAGAATAAGATGGAGCTGTTATAGCTGTTTTAAATCCAAAGGATACATGTGTTATATTATTGTTATATTAACTATAGTAAATAATGTACCATGACTTTAGGGTTTAAATAATTCTTTTGCACATTCTTAAAATCTAATGGATAGATCCATAAGTAAATTATTATTAAGGTAAAATGCTACAGTTACAGTCTCTAAAATAGTTTTTGCATGAAGCCTTTGAAATTATTTTCATCGAAATGTCACCGCTAAAATTTACTGATGAATTTGACACTTTGATATAGTTTTCAAATATATTATAAACATAATCTTTAAATTGGAATATAAAATCTTTATGTTGTCATTCAAATGGATCGACAAGGTTTTCCCATAGAGCAAATAGCGAAGAATGAAGATTCATGTATGATAAAATTTCTTTTTTGAACAAATTTCATTTTTCTGTGTCCAGTTTTCTGTGTACCAGAAGCTGGATTTAGATTTATCGAGGAAAAAAATCTTTGAGAACTATTTCCATTGAATATTAAGTAGTATTTTTTATTATCCTTATTTGTTGACAAAGTTGGTAAATTTGTGGTATTGGATTGGGTAGCATTCAAACCACTAAGAACTCTATCAAAAAGCGTGGAAATTTTTCTAGCAATAGTATCACCCTTTTCCGGCCAACAGGAGTCAAATGCACTCTTCCTGCGATGCATTGTAACATTTTCATGTTGTGTAAATATTTTGAAAAAATTAGAACTCTGCAGCAACATTATAGTTTAAATTTTTTAGTATATGTGAAGTTTTCCACAAAGCTGTATACTAGAGTTAAAATGGTTCTTTATTTTTAGTGACGTAGTCGGCCAACATGGTTCCATCGTATCCCGTACGTGTCCCATACATATCCTGGCATATAAGATACTTTTTACTTATCTATTTTCCTTGTTCTGTGTACTGCGTAAATATTGCGTAATTATTACTACATGCGTGGTATTTACATTTCTGTTACAAAAAAGTGAGAGTTACTAAATCTTTTGGCGTTTTTAATGGTGAGATTTTTGTTTGTACTTTAGATTATAGTTTAGAAGCAACCGGAATAATACCTGTGATTAGTGATTGACCGAAACCGAAATTTGAGCCGAGACCGAAAGTACCGAAATTTCGGTTCAGTAAAGCCGTAGCCGAAACCGAAACAGCCGAAATTTGTAAAAAAATATTAAAAATCCCTGAACCTTTTGTGATCACCGAGTTAAAGCAAAAAAAACTATTTTACGTATATCTAAGCAATCACCTTGTAACATAATTTGATAAAAACTATGATATGTCAAAAAAAAAAGTAGAATATGTCAAGACATTTTAATAATTAAAGTTAACAATTGAAATATTTTCTCTACAGAATAAAATTTTTTCCATGTTTTCTGGCAAAAGTCTGTTTCTTTCATTTGAAAGAATGTCTCCAGCAGTTGAAAACAACCTTTCAACTTTGGTAGATGTTGGTGGAGGTGTAAGGAATCTCTTTGCCATTTTTGCCAAACCAAACTTTGCTTTTAATGTTGTTTTTTCTTCATTCTCTCTCCAAAACTCTAAACAGCATGAAGATGTTGGGCTTTCTAAGTTTAAAACTTCTTTTGCTAATTTGGAAGTTGGATTTTTGGACCTTGTATTTTGTGACTGTGCAATTATATTTTGCATCATTGAAGAAAACCCAGTGTTCTCAATAGACTTAGTTTTCATCACAGGAGTAGTTTCATTTTGGCTCAAAATGGAACTGTCTAATTCCAAAAGAACTTGTTTTTTTGCAGCTTGAAAGGCTTCTTGGGATCTAAAGAAGTGGTGCTTGAATCTGGGATCAAGAAGTGTTGCTATTGCAAAATGATCAATGGTTTCTAATGACTGCTGATTTCAAGTACAGAATTCTTTCAAGCATGTAATATGTTGAATTCCAGCGTGTTGGGACATCATTTTTGAGTCCGAGCCTGTCAAAATTGTTCATTTGAACCTCTTGTTGTTTGTAAAGCTTAGCAAAGAAGGAATTTGAAAAAGAAGCATGAGTGCAAAGCTTTCGACATTTTTCTATCAAGTTTACAGCACTCTGAAGTGAAAAAAGTTCTTTTTTAATCACTAGTTGAAGTGAATGGTTTAGACACCCAGCAGACTTGTAAACACACTGTGGTTCTTTGAAAGCTGCTTTTATATTTGCAGCATTGTCTCTTAAGCAGACTGTGATCTTTTCCTTTAGCTCCCACTCTTTCACAACATTCTCAAGTCTTTGAAAAATGTTTGAAGCAGTATTTTTTTCATCAAACTTGAAACATGACAGGCAGAATTTGATCCGCTCCCATTTGTCTGAAATGAAGTGTGCCATCATGCCCAAGTACTCATGATGAAAGGATGACCAAGCGTCCATAGAGATGGAGATAGTTTCAGCATTTTTTTCGTTAAGCATAACTTTCGTTGCGAGCTTAATCTTTTCATAGGCTGGATTGAGCATGCTTCGGTAGTATTTCTCACTTCCGATGTCAAAGTGTGGTGTAAAAACTGCATGATGGCGTAAAAACCCCGGATTATTCACAATTGACCAAGGCTGTAAGTAGAGGATAATCATTTCAAATATAGATCTATGAAACTTAAGACCTTCTTCGGAATTTGAATCAATTTTTGAGATATTGTCAACCCTGCCAGGCATTGTAAATTGCAAGATTTCAGTCCTCTGGCATTTTGATCTGGTGTCAAATAAAGGTATTGTTCTTTTTTTAGTTGTAAGAGGCTCAAGCTGATCTGAAGTTGGTATTTTTTCAGGATTGTCGGTAGTTGTGAGTATTGCTTTTTCAGTTTGGAGATTTTTTAGAGTAAGCTGTGTGTGCCGACTTCTTAAATGTGATGAAAGTCCGCTAAGTAATTGAAGTTTTGGATTGTGGGATCCACGAGATATTTTCAAATTGCAGATATTGCAAGTTGCGTATTTGGAATCACTGACTGTTACGGTAAAATGATTCCACAAATAGCTTTTCTTTCGATTATTTTCCATTGTAAAATTTAGCACTGAGAAACTTTGATTAAATTATTGATTTTGGTTACTTAACTTAAATGTTAACTTATTTAAAGAATGATTTGAGAATAGTAACTTGAATCAATTATGTAACATGACTTCAATTAAAATTTCTACAATTGTTATAATTAAAAATTGATTAATAACAAAAGATTAAAATTAGGAAATCGTTATGATCCCACTCTAATTTTAAAAAAAGTTATCTAGACTTTAAAAAAAATCTTATAAAAGTTTCGGTTCATTTCGGTTGTGGTTTGAACCGAAATTTCGGCCGAAACAGGAAAAGTAAAAAATTGTTGAAGCAGAAATTCCGGTTTCGGCATCGGCCGAAACTTCGGCCGAAGCCGAAAGTTTCCGTTCACTACCTGTGATAACTACTCTACAGATTTTGATATGGCACGGTCACTGCTATCTAATGTTTTCACATTTGTCGGCACGATTCGCAAGAACAAAGCGTCCAATCAAAATATTTTTTCGTAATTTCCGCTAATTTCAGCGTAAAAACCCAATTAAAATTTAGGCGATCTTTGTGTAGCGGAAATCGTAAATCCGATAATTTGAGCTAGCTTTTTTTTAACAGTTTCTTGTTTTGAAAACAAAAACAGAAATCAAACTCAATTTCTAACATTTCTCATTGACAAAATTAGAATAATAAGTTCCACATTTCATTTTTCACTGTCCACCTCGACAACAGATAATCAACAGTGGGTAAGAAATTTAAAATATGAATTTGGGCACGAATAAATTTCTTACTTTTTTCAGACCAAACTCTATTTTCATATGAATTTCTCCACAAATATCAAACACCAAGGTTATCATTAAATATTATTTGCAAAAAAAGAGACTATTAAGGTTAGTGTCACTAATAATGAAAGAAACTGCTTTGTCAATTACAAATACTTTTATCTAGATTTCTTTATATTACAGTAGAACACAGTGAATTTGAATATAAAAACTCAGAATTTAATTCTAGAATAGTTATACTATATTCTATAGAACTATTTGAGTCTAATGTCAAAAACAATTTCATCCAGTGGTGTTAGCTTTTGATTCCCCATACTACTTTTGTTAGAATCTGTCACCTTCTTTGTAGTCATTTGTTTGGTGTTGTCACTACATTAAAATTACTATTTAATTGTAGCTGTGTGCCTGTCTTTGTTATGCCTTAGAAAATTTTTTTTTTTAATCAGAAGTTCTATGACATATAATTATTGCCTTTGTGGTATGTCTTTAACATAGGAAAATTACAGTGAAAAAATTACTTTTAACTATTTAATGGTTTTAATCTTTTAATAAAACATTGATTAGCTGGCCTTGTAAATTGATAAAGAACGTCTTAAAACTCCTAAAACATATGAACGTTGGACTGTGGTAATTTCACAGAAAGATTCGTAATTGGAAATAAGTATAATGTGTATTTAAGATAAGGATATTGGGTTTACTTACATTTCTTTTTTGAAATTTGTTTTTCTTGTGGCATTTAGTTGAAAATTTGCACAACTGTCCATAATATAAACAAAACAAAATGCAAAAAAACAATGGATTAACTAGATAATATCTTTTTGTTTTTTTTATGAATCCGCTAATATTCTCGTTGGAAAGTTTTTACGATACGAAAAAAAATGTTTATAGTAGAGGCAATTTGGGATTATTGGGTTTACACCTATTTTGTCGAATCCGAAGAAATTCATCGGGTTTACGATTTTTTTAATTCCGATTGCAATGAGTTTTATAGTAGTGACCCCAGTACGTTAATTTTGTGGAAAAACTAGTGACGGAACGTTACATTTTCTGATTCTACTGTCATTGTTATTGTAAATTTGCAACTACGTTTAGAAACTCTGACTATAAAAAAGAAAAAAGTATTATTACGTCAACGAACAGTAACGTGAGTTAGCTGAAGAAAAAGATATTCCAGGATTAGTTTTGAGATGTCACCATGGAGACCAAAACATTAAGCACAAAAACAACTTTTGGGTATAGAAAAAAATACTGGATACATGTCTAAAAAAAACCTTTTTGAAAAGTGTGCTTTATATAATACCAATATTTAAAATAGAAACCAACGAGTTTTTCATAATTAAGATGAATGTTGAATGCATGTGAAAAGTTACAAAATACTCTAAAATCCTGAATCTGAAAAATGATTTTAAGTGAACATTATACACACATCATCATCAAACAAGAAACAAGGAACTACTAGAAAAAGAGAGTTCTGGCTCATTTTGCTTTTCGCTCCCCGTTTTGATTTTTTTGGTGATTTATGGGTGTGAAAATGTTTTGGTGCCCGTTTTGATTTTTTTGGTGAGGGGTGTGAAAATGTTTTTGGTGTGTGTAAAAGGTTTTTTCATGAGAAAAGGATCCATGAAAAAATTAATGGGTGTAAAGGTGTTGAAATCGTTCGCGAAAAATTTCTTTTTTTCTTTGTTCATGCTCTTGTTCTTGTTTTTCTTCGAGAATTGATCTGCAAATTTCAATTTCGCGCCGTCCAACTCCTTTGCTCCTTAAGTGTTCAATGGGGTTAAGTGTTTTTATGCTTCTGATTTTTCCGTCGTCATGTCTCAAGATTCTCGTTTTTCCGTTCATTTTATTATGTCAAGAAAAAAAAAAATTTTTTTTGAATGATTTTTGAGAATGGGTCTGAGAAGAAATTAAGACAAGATGGGCACATATTTTCTGTCTCTTTTGAAGTATAATCCATCTTTGATTGAGCTTCCTGTGACCCAGGGTGTTAAAAACAGTCCGTCTCCTTTGTATGTGGCAATTTTCATTCCTCTTCCATTGCTTTTGAGGTAACCAATACCATTTCCGACAATTTTTTCGATCAAAGTGGGTGCAAGAGCTCCCAATAAAGGTAAAAGAAAAGGAAGAAACCCTCCTTCTGATTTTATTCCACTTCCCAAAATTTTGTCGATCATATTGGAACCGAGAGAAGAGGCGACACCGCCCAAAGCGGCCTTTCCAAAAACTGGGACGGCTTTGGCTGCAACCCTTCCCAATAAAGGCAAAAGAGCACCAAGAAATCCTCCTTCAACTTTTGCGTTGTGTTCCAATTGAGTTTTGCTCATTTTTATGGTGACTCCAACTCCTCGATTGAGAGCGTCAAATATTTTTTTGTGTTGTCTTTCTGTTAAAAGCAAAATGTCGTTTCCGTGAAGATTTTCATGTGAAATGCGGATGCTCGCGGGTTTTCCTTCAATGACTGATTTTTTTATTTTGTCGATCTGTCCCTGAGACACATTTAATTTGACACGAATGTAATTGCTCATTTTTTAATATCGGAAAAAATTATTTCACTTCTCGAATGTGATAACGGATCGTGATGTCCTCTCCGCGAAAGTCGATTAGATTTCCGTCTTGATCGACAACGCGTGTGATCATCGTGGAAATTTCTGGTACTTTGACAGGGAGGTAGACCAAATGGGTGGGTCTTTCGATGATTTTGAATCCAGGACCCACAGAGGGGTAAAAGGAGTAAATGCAATTGAGTTGTGAGCCATTGATGTATGCTGACCCGATGACGTTGTTGACGATTCTGATCGTGTTGACGTTTGTGATTCTGACAATGTCGTCGGACTCGTATTCGGAATTGGAGTCCAATTGTCTTTTTGTGAAGCCCAAAAGAGAGGCGATGCTGTTCTCGACGTTCAGGTCCATCAAATAATTTACTCCGAGTTTGACGGTTGATTTCAAAGTGTTTGAATTGGATCCAATTTTGATGTTTTCGGGGGAGTAAATGATTTTGTTTGTGGTGACGTAACTTGAGCTCTGAGACGCATAATTTTTGATTGTGTTTGAGACGGTTTTTTGCAAATAATTGTTGATGTCGATGATGTCGTAGCTTCCTTCTGGAATGACGACGTTTTCCCAATGAACACCGTTGGTCATGCTGTACCTGAAAGAATTGTTTTTGCTGGTGATGTTTGGAAAGCTGTTGTACGTCTCAAGACCGAGAAAAGCCATCTCATATTTTTTTTCTTTTTCAAAGACGATTTTGTCCAAAAATTCTGTTTGAATTATGTTGGATGTTCCATCCACATCGATGATGATGCCTGACATTTTTTTTTAATGGGCGAAAAAATTTTTCATATGGCTTCTTTCGGAAAATAAAAATCGTCGAATCCGCTTCGATATTTTCCATTGTGCTTTTTTGACGACAAATCAATCACCGCAAATCCGTGAGGTTCAGACCAGCAATGTCTGCAAAACTTTTTAAACTCATCTTTTTTCATGTCGCTCGAAACGTGGTCTCGATAAATGTGATCAACGTTTTTTGAGTCTTGAGGAAAGAGGCAAATAAAGTTGGTGTTTTCTCTGATCGTTTGTCGTGGGAGCATGAAATAATTTTGAGCGAGGTAGAAGCAGTCGACGTTGGAGTGTCTTCCTCGGATGTAATATTTTTCGCACTTATTTTGTTTGGTCAATTGAAGGTTGTCAAAGATCATCAAATTGTTTTTGGACGAATAAAGATCTTCAGGTTCAGGAACATCGTCAGCCGTTTCGAAAAATTGGCAATTCATGTCCTCGGTTTCGGAAAAATTTTTTGAAAGGTCGTTGATGACACATTCTGGGTTTAAATTCAATTTTTCCATTTCGTTTTGCACCTTGAACAAATCGAGGATGATCTTTTTTGGCAAATTTTTTTCGAACGAGCTTTTGAGTATTTTGTACTCGGGCTGGAAAAGAGATTTTCCAAAGACCTGCAAGTGGTTATAATCCAGCCATCCAGGCTTGAGCAACAAATTGAGAAGCAGCGTTGTTTTTCCGCAACCGGACTTTCCAACAATGATTCCTCGAATGCTTCTCGGCAAAAGCGGGTTGTTGTCTCTTTTGCTTTTCCCAATATTCCATGACAAATCGGTCACTTCCATTTTTTTTTTGTTTGAAAAAAAAATGTATTGTGTCAAATGCAAAAGGAAAACAGAAACGATCCATTTGAGAAACGAGGTCTCAAAAAACAACAGAAACATGATCAAAGGAACATGTGATTCTTGTGGAACGACCAAATGCCAGTTTGTTTCTTCGACGGCAAAAGGGGGTGACTTGGTCAAATCGATCAACAATTTTTCAAAAAAAATAAAGCTTCCGTGGGCAAAATTTCCAGGAGAGATGCATGTTCCAGGAATGAATTTTGCAGGGCCTGGCACAAACCTGGACAAAAGGCTCACATCCACCGACATGTATCAGGAGTGGAGCAAACCGGTGGACAGAGTGGACAATGCGACATATCATCACGATTTGGCATATAAATATTTGACCGACGTTCAAAGCAGAAATTTGGCGGATCAAATGATGCTTGAAGAAATGAACTCCATTCCAAACCCCACTCAAAAAGAAATAAACGAAAGAAAGCTTATCGCGCCCATCATCAAAGCCAAAGCCAAATTCGGATTGGGTGTCTCTTCAAAAAAAAAAAAATTCCACTGAAATGGACGGATCAGCTTGCAGAGGAGCTTCACAAAGCGGTCATTCGTCATTTTAAAAAAAGAAAAGTGTTTGTGAACGACATCGACGAAATATGGGCTGCTGATTTGGTTGACATGCAATCGTTTTCAAAGTTCAACAATGGTGTCAAATATTTGCTCATGGTGATCGACGTGTTTTCAAAGTATGGATGGATCGTTCCGTTGAAAAGCAAAACCGGACTTGAAGTGGCTGAAGCGTTGAAAAAGATTTTGGTGATAGAAAATGTGTCAAAATGTGGGTGGACAAAGGAAAAGAATTTCACAACAAGCATGTGAGATCGCTGGGTGTTCAATTATATTCCACTGAAAACGAGGAAAAAAGCTGTGTCGTCGAGCGATGGAACAGAACGATGAAAGAGAGAATGTTCAAATATTTTTCAGCCAACAGCACCAACCGATACATTGACGTTTTGGACCAAATGGTGAAAAATTACAACAGCACAAAGCACTCGTCCATCAAAATGACACCAATTGAAGCCAGCGAGGAAAAGAACAAAAATATGGTCTGGATGAACCTGAATGGAAAGATGCCAAAAGTAAGACCAGAGCCGAAATTTTCAATAGGTGATCAAGTGAGGATCACAAAAAAGAAGCCTCATTTTGAAAAAGGATACACGCCGAGATGGACCGAGGAGGTTTTCACAGTGTCCAAAGTTCAGCGAACGGATCCACCCACGTACAAAATCACTGACGCCAACGGTGAAGACATTCAAGGAACTTTTTACGAGCAGGAGATGCAAAAGACTGATCAGAGCATATTCAGGATTGAAAAAATCGTTCGCCGAACAAAAAGCAAATCACTGGTCAAATGGAAAGGATATCCAGACTCGTTCAACTCATGGGTGAGCAATGTTGAATTGATCCGTCTGAAAAAACGAGTTAAAAAAATTTTCTTTTCTTATTAAAATGACGAATTTCGTGACGATTGAGAATTTTGATGAGAGCAAATTGTCGGTTGGAGAGGTTTATTCCGCAACCAAACCCATTCAGTACCAAAAGATTCCGCTCTTTTATGAGTACCCCTCTGGGAAAGCACCTTTCATTTTGAGGACACCCGTTTTGTTTTCTCTGGGTGTGTTTGAGAACCGCAATTTTGGAACGAAAGAGCTGGAGGGATATTCGATGTCCTTTCTCGGTTTCGACGAGAAAAAAGGAATGAGCGAAAAAGAAAAAAAGTTTATCGAGGTGACCGAAAAGGTATCAAAATTTCTTCGCGAAAAAGTCAAGGAAATGACTCCCACTTTGAAAAAGGGAGGGAGAACAAAGAAAATAATGACAGAGGACTTGTCCATTTTCAAAAAGAAATCCGATAATCCGAATGCCTCGCCCATTTTTTTCGGAAAGTTGTTCACAAAGAAAAGCGAGAAAGGCATTGAAGTGTCTTCTTTGTTTTTAAAAAAGAAAGCGAAAGAGCTGGTGAAGGTGTGCCCTTTGGAATATGTTCGGCAAAAGTGCAACGTCGTCGCCTCTTTGAAAATTGAAGGTGTTTTTGTTGGAGCTCAGATCGAGTCCATTCAGGTTAGAGTTCCAGAAGTGGTCATTGCAAAAAATGCGTCTTCAGTTCAAAGCATCATGGGTAACGATTTGGATTTGGGTGAAATGGAATCTGACGAAGAGATGTGAAAACATGAAAAAATGGAATCTGACGAAGAGATGTGAAAACACGAAAAAAATGAAAAAAAAATGAGTTAAAAACATTTTCTTTTCATATTAAAAATGCATGCCCCTCACAAGATGTGCAAGAATGCCGCCTCAGCAGATAAGCACGTTGACTCGAACCTGGACATCTCGAAAATGTATTTGGAGCACATGGATGGCAGGATCAAAGAGTTGGAAAAATTCAAAGAGTCAGACCGGACCAAAAATTTGGAAAATTTGGTGGACAGGATCAAAGAGCTTGAAAACCTGGTGGAGACAATCAAAAACCTGCAAAAAAAGACATCGCAAAATATTGTCGTGGCAAAAAAAAATTTGGATCATCCAAATTGTTATGATGTAAAAGGTCACCATGAAATTTTTGTTCAGAAGGACATTAAATTTTCAGCTCTTTCTATGACGACAATATCGTTGTCCGTTGGGTTGAGTTTTGACAGAGGCATCGCTGTCGTCACTTTGATGAACAAAATAAGTGACCAATTGAACTTCTTCAAAAACGATGTGATTTTTTCAGAGTCTGTGGATGACGTCATTTTGGATGTGAGCAACAACAGCACCAATGACGTCATTGTCAAAAAAGGCGAAAAGCTTTGCAAAATTAATCACATCGATTCGAATTTAAAAAAATCTGCCTTTGTTAAAAAGATGGAGATAATGAAAAACACAGAAAAAATTTATCCAACTCTTCCAACAGCACCATCCGATGACGCTTACCGGCTTCAAAAAATAAGCGAGATCCAAAAAGAAATGGAGGATGAAAAAGTGAAGAGAATGGCTTTGAGCAAAAAGTACCATCGAGTGGCAAAAATTATTCGTTTCGCAGACGATGGGTTGCAAACGTTGTGCATTGGTTTGGGGATTACAGGCATTGCGCTTTTGTCAACCGTTGTTGCCACTCCAGTTTCGATTGCATTCGAGGGGGTTGCAATTGGATTGGGTGCTTTGTCCATTTTCGGAAACCATCAAAACAAGAAAATGTTGTTGAAGGCCGAAAAGCACGAAAAATTAAAGGTTCTTTCAGAGTCAAAATTGAACACGATTAACGATCACATTTCAAAATCGCTCATGGACGGTTTTGTGAGCGATTCCGAATACGAATTGGTTCTCAGCGAGCTTCAAAAATTCAAAACCATGACCGAAGAAATCCGAACAAAAGCAAAAAGCAGCATTGACGAATTGACCAAAGAGTCGTTGATCCAAAAAGGAAGAGAAGAAGCCATTCAAGCATTTAACAACCTTTACAAAAAGGGAAAATGAACGCAAAACGCAAAACGCAAACTTAAACGCAAACTCGTCTGTGTTTAAGTTTTTTTTCTGCGCATTTCAAAAATGGAATTCTTCAAAATTCAAGACCCGAAAAAGAGAGATGAGATTGTGAAAGAATACATGGCCAACCGGGAGAAGCTTTGCAATGAGAGCCTCAACCGGAACGTTTCAGATGCGAATTATCAGATTGATCTGTCCAAGTTTTTTCAGCTGTTGATCGAGAGCAACGAAAAAGTGAAAAACGAGATTAAAAGCATCGCATACACAGAGTTTGACAGAAGTCCACTGGCTTTTCCAGAAAGCGATAGGTCTTTTGAAAGTTCGAATAGTGTTGAAAAAACGTTTGGAAAAATGAATGTTGGAAACACAGCATTGGAATATTTGTCAAAATACGCCGCCAAAAAATTTTCTGCAGACAGAGTTTTTGGAATTCACGCAAAAGAACGAGGAAAAATGTTTATTGGGAACAAAGAAATCACCACCGATGAAAACGACGTCGTTATTGATGGTGAAAAGTTTGAGGGGACTTAAGGTTTTTGGGAGTTGATCACAAGATCAAGACCTGATATGTCAAAGGTGACAGACGAGGACTTGAAAAATTATGAAAAAATACTGGTTGAAACGCATGCAATGGAGAGAGAAGGGAGACCAACCGCACCAAAATCTTCGAGAAGCGAAAAGTGGGAAAAGATTGTTTCAAAAATTTGGGAAAAAAATTACACAAAAACGAGGGGAAAAAAAGGTTATGGAGTGATCATTCTTCCGAGCGATCCAAATGCTCTTGTTCAACGACTCAGTTTGAGCATCGCCGCTGGTCATGCTGGAAATATCGCATCGAGAAACGAAGCTGTTGCCATTTGTGATGAGCTTTTGAGGCAGGGGGAAATCAACAAAGAGGAATATCGATCGATCCAAAAATACATTTCGTCGTGAAACACGAAAAAAAAAAATTTCTTTAAAAAAAAAGCTAATTGTGAACAACAGAAGATATTTAAAAAAGAACGTCATCGGAGGAGGGATCGTTGACACGTTTAAAAATTTTTTGAGGAGAATGATCGCTTCAAACGCATCAAAGTCGTCTCTTCATTTATTGAGGAAAGCAACAGCAAGCGAAATTGGAAGAGAAGCGATCACGGCCGCCAGATCTGCCGGAAAAGAATTAGCCTCTTCGGTCATATCCACCGCCAGAGACGTTGCCATCGACAAAGGAAAAAAAGCGATTGAAAAAGTTTACTCCAAGACAGGAACGCCAAATCCATTAGTCAACACGATTTTGAACGAGGCGGCAAAGCAATATGAGTCTGTTAATCCGATGGAAGAGCTGCACAAAAAAATGTTTGGTTCGTCCATTAAAAAGAAAATGACAAAAAAGAACGCAGTAAGAATCCAAGATCTTGTCAAAATGGGGAGCGGTCTTTTGATTGCGTGATTTTTTTTTTTTTCTCATTTAAAAAAAAATGATCAACACCGACAGATTAATAATTGATGAAAAGCCTGTCTACGATACAGGCATTGAAAAAGTCGATTTTTTCGAGTACCTTCCAACGAATCTCGATTTGAATTCTTCAGGATCAATCGTTTTTGAGCTTGATTGCCAGTCTGTGCAGACACTTCCGTCTGAGGCTTACATCCTCGTCGAAGGGGTTCTGAAAAAACAAGACGGGACAGCTTACGCAGCAGCAGACAACATTGCTTTGGTGAACAACGCCATCATGAATTTGTTCAGTGACGTCACTTACGACTTATCGGGACAGCAAGTGGAAAGAGTCATGTATCCAGGTCAGGGAACAACCATTCTTGGATTGTTGAAATATCCTTTCGGTTTTCAGCTTGCCGATGGTTTGAAGCAAATGTGGTACAAAGATACTTCAAACGCAACTGGAACCACAGGATTCAACGTCAGGCGAGACCACTTGTTTGCAGACACCACATCCATTGGCGCATTTTCGTTCAGGATCCCTTTAAAGCACATTTTTGGTTTTTGCGAAACTTACGACAAAGTCGTTTACGGATTTTTTTTTTTTTTTTTTTTTTTTTTTTTTTTTTTTTTTTTTTATTTTTTTGTTCTTTAATCTTTATAAACTCGTAATATATAATACAATCTTTACAGTTTAAGTATAGTTAAAAATCACAAGATTACGTTATAACAAATATTATATGAAATAAAACTGTAAAGTGTTAGATTACTTCAAAGAACGCGGGAAACTTGCAGAAGACCGATGGTCTTGTCATCAAGAAACCGCTTTGCGTTATTAATATTTTTGGATACTTCAATTTAAAATAAATTTATATTTAAAAAATCATGTCATCAGTTTCGACAGAATGAAAGTAAAAATGCAAAAAACAAAGAATGCAGACAAAACAAAAAAAAAAAAAAAAAAAAAAAAAAAGAAAAAAAAAAAAATTTTTTTTTTTTTTTTTTTTTTTTTTTTTTTTTTTAATTTTTTAATTTTATTACAATACACATAAATATAAGTAGGTACACGATTTGCTAAATAGGTAATATAAAGTCGTTTTTTAATATATAGTGTTGATAAATAAAAATTTATTTATTTATTAGTGTTGATAAATAATATAATTTATTACTGTTGTTGTTGTTGTTTGTTTTTGAGTTATTTACAGTTTTTAGAGTTATTAGAGTTGATATTGGTTTCGGAACAAAGTTAGTTTTATATATAGTTTTGAATGTTTTAGGCTTAATAAAAGTTCATAAAGTTGTTAGTGTTTAAAATAAGATCTTTTAATAATGTTTTCAGAGTATTTAAGTTATTCGATTTTTCCAGTTGGGTATTTTTGGATACTAATTTGTTATATAGACAAGGACCACGGTACGAAATAGAAAAGGATTCAGACACACGATCACCTTTACAAAAAAAGAATACGATGACGCCATTTACAGAGCCGGAACTGTTGCTGCAGGAATGATCGACATCAAAAAATTCCGACTTTTCATGCCAAGGATTGAGCTTGATGTTTTGAAAAAATCCGAATTTTTGAAAATGATGTCAAATAAAATCACCGTTCCAGTAGCATATAAGACAAACAAAGTCGAAAGGGAAGCCATTCCAGCAGGTCTCACAGAATTCACTTGGACCCTTGGAAGGATCACAGACAAAAGCGTTCCGAGATTTATCGTGTTTGGTCTTCAGACAAACAGAGGTTCCAGTCAAACCGCAAATTCAGCCGTGTTCGATCATTGTGATGTCAACAATTTTTTCGTGACCGTCAATGGGATCAAATATCCGAACTACAATTACGACTTGAATTTTGGAGAAAAGAAAATGGTCATGGCTCATTCCGATGCGTTCACTTTTGACGAAAAATATTATGGCACAAACGAGCTTGTTTGTCAATCAGGTTTGACTCTGCTTGAATACAAAAATTTGTTTCCGTTGTTTTTTGCCGACATCAGCAAGCAAAAGGAAAGAGTTGTTTCTGAAACGGCTGAATTGGTTGTCAACCTAAAATTCAGAACGGCTGTGCCAGACAACACCGTTATTTTCGCAGTGATCATTTCCGACAAATTGATCCAATTTTCTTCAGACGGAAACAACATGAACGCTGTTTATTAAGCGTCATGAGATTCTTGACAAAAAATTGATTTAAAAAAAAATTTTTCTTTTCAAAAAAAAACATGAGGATCACAAAAAATTATCTGAAAAATTTGCTGAGAGAAAATGGTGTCTCAAAAACCTCAAACAATTTGTTGACTTTGCTGATGATTGCGGTTGAGAACAATCTTGTGAGCAAAGATTTGCTTTTGGAAGGTGTTAAAGAGTTCAGACCGGTGGGTCGACCGAAAAAAGAAAATGTGAAAACGGAAAATGCGAAAAAACCGATCGACCCAAAATACGAGAGGCTTGGCTCAATTCGAAAAAAACCTGTGTCTGTGAAAACGACCAACATCGAAACAGGTGAGGTGGTTGAATACAGATCCCTTTACGAAGCAATGAAAAAGACTGGACATGGCTGGGGATATTTGGAGCGTCGAGATGGAAAAGTGGAGGATGGGATCAAGATTGAGATTTTAAATTCAGAAAAGCTCGAAAACAGAAAAAAAACTCCAAGTCCAAAAAAATGAAAAAAAACTCCAAGTCCAAAAAATGAAAAAAAAATTTTTCAATTCTCAGAAAAAAGAATTGAAAAAATTGATTTTGAAAAAAAAATTTCTTGATGTAATAAAAATGGAAAACAAAATGCGAAAAATCGGCGAGTCCGAAAAAATCGGAAAAACCAAAAAAATCAGCAAGACCGAAAAAATTGAATTTGAGCTAAGCAGTTTTCTTGAGAATAAAAAAATGGAAAGCAAAACTGTCAAAGAGAAAAAAGTCAAAGAGAAATCTCTGACAAAATTGCGAAGTGAAGCCAAGGAACGATCGATAAAAGGTTACACAAAAATGACCAGGGAACAGCTCGTTGAGGCAATAAAAACAACAAGACCTGTCATTGGCCCTCATCCTGTTGCTCGTAGACGGACGATAGATGCGAGGTCAATTGCTCAAAGCCCGGTTCCTGCTCCGCGTCCTGCGATTGCTTCGAGTCAAACTGTTCAAAAGCCTGCCATCGATCCGAAACCATCAACAATTCCACCAAGACCAGCTCTTCTTCAAAAGCCTGTCATCGCTCCGAAACCAGCTCTTCCTCCAAAGCCGTCATCACAATATATGCTTGACGCTCCTGTTCCAGATTCGTCTCCTGTGATGGTTCCTGGAGTTTTTTCAAGGTTTGCGACGTCTGTGACAAATGAAGTCGTCGACAGTTTCAATAGCTTGCTTGAGTTTGTTGATCCTTACGTTCCAGAGGCGGTGAAAAGAACATTGAGCAATGTGGGGAACGAAGTGAAAAAAAAAGTCGACTCTCTCAAAACAACAGTCCTCAAATCAATTGTACGCAATGCAGTTTACAAACCCCTCATTCATTTTCAATTGACCGATCACGCGCTGAGACGTGTTGCCAAACAATTTTCGCATCAAGTCAAAGGAAACCAAAAGGATGCTTCTGCCTTTTTAAATTTGGCGAAAGACGGAGCGATCAAGATTCTTCAAGAGAATAAAAACAAAAAAGCGAGCCTCGTTTTGACAATCGATATGGAGAGAGTCAGCCTTACAACTGGAGAGGAGGAGCATCGAATCGTTCCTTTTTTGTCAAAAGCGGGAATCATTTTGGAGTCGACGGATTTGGGAGAGTTTTATGAAAAAGCAAAAGATGAGATCCTGGAAAACATGGAAAAATACAACAAAATGGGATCGAATTGCACAGTGTCCGCCATCTTGAAAATGGACATCAATTTAATTGACTACAGACCCATCGGTGGTCGGTCGTACATCCCTCTCGACGATTTTCTGTCGAGCAAAAAAGCAATCATCAACATGGTGAACGAAGACAATGAATGCTTCAAGTGGAGCGTCACCAGGGCGTTGAACATGAAAGAAAAAAACGGAGAAAGGATTGACAAAGACTTGATCGAAAAATCAAAAAAAATAAATTGGGAAGGGATTAAATTTCCCGTCAAATTTGATCAAATCAAAAAATTCGAAAAAAACAATCCAGACATCAGCGTCAACGTTTTCGGTTATGAAAAAAAATCCATTCACCCTTTGCGAATATCGAAATGCTTGAACAGAAAAAATGAAATCGATTTGCTGCTTATTTCAGACGAAAAAACAAATCATTATTGTCTGATCAAAAATCTGAGTCGATCTCATTTCATCACAAGCATCCAACAGAAACGGAAAAAAATATTTTTGCAGAAATTGCTTGCAGGGGATGAAAAGCGAGGAGGATCTTTCAAAACATTCGACCTATTGCAGAGAGCACAGCGCGACACGAATGGATCTTCCTCCAGAAAATTCGTTCGTGAAATTTGAGCACATCGAAAGGTCAATGAGGGTTCCATTCATTGTTTACGCGGATTTTGAAAGTTTTGTCAAACCGATGGACTCGCGCGAACAGAACCCAGACCAGTCTTACACCAAAAAGTTTCAAAGACACGTCCCGAGTTCTTTTGCCTTTCACATCAAATGCTTTGACGAAACCGTTTATGACGGAGAACCATCCATTTCCGAATCGTCGAACGAGAACCAAGACGTGGCTCAATTTTTTGTTGAAAGTTTGGAAAAAGAAATAAAAGAAGTCTTTGAAAAAATCGAGAAAAAAAATATGGTTCTCACAAAAGACGACGAAAATAATTTCAAAGAAGCCACCGTTTGTCACATTTGCGAAGAAAAAATTCTCGATGCAGAAAAGGTGCGCGATCACTGTCATTTTACTGGAAAATATCGGGGAGCGGCACACAACGAATGCAATCTTAAATGCAAAGTCCCAAAATTCATTCCTGTCGTTTTTCACAATCTGTCAGGTTACGACAGCCATTTGTTTATCAAAAAATTGGGTGGAGAAATAACCTGCATCCCATGCAACGAGGAAAAATACATCAGCTTCTCGAAAAAAATCAAAGTGGGGGAATACATTGGGAAAGACGGAAAACCCAAAGAAAAAAAAATTGAATTGAGGTTCATCGACAGTTTTAAATTCATGGCCTCCAGTTTGGAAGATTTGTCGAAAAATTTAAAGCCGGAAGAGTTCAAAAACCTCTCAAAATATTTTGAAGGAGAAAAATTCGATTTGCTTTGAAAAAAAGGCGTTTACCCTTACGGTTGGGTGGATGGATTCGACAAATTTCAAGAAACGCAATTGCCTCCAAAAGAAGCGCTTTTCTCAGAACTCAACCACAAGGAAATAAGTGACGAAGATTACGCGCATGCGCAGAAGGTTTGGAACGTGTTTGGATGCAAAACGTTCAGAGAATATCACGATTTGTACAACGTGTCTGACGTTTTGATTCTGGCCGACGTCTTCGAAAATTTCAGGGACGTTTGCATGAAACATTACAGGCTCGATCCCGCTTGGTATTTCACATCTCCCGGGTAGGCATGGGACGCTTGTTTGAAACTGACAAAAATAAAATTGGAGTTGTTGAGCGACCCTGACATGCTTCGAATGATCCAAAAAGGAACCCGCGGAGGGATAAGCATGATCTCCAATCGACATGGAAAATCGAACAACAAATACATGGGCGACTCGTTCGATCCAAGCCAACCATCAAAATTCATTCAATACTTGGACGCCAACAACCTGTACGGATGGGCCATGTGCAAACCTCTTCCCACTCATGGCTTTGAATGGATGACAGAAGACGAAATGTCCGATTGGAAATCCATCCCGTGCGTTTTGGAGGTTGATTTGGATTATCCTGAAAGCCTTCACGATGAACACAACGATTATCCGTTGGCCCCAGAGAGAATGAAAATTGGAAAAGTGGACAAGCTCGTTCCAAATTTGAACGACAAAAAAAATTACGTCCTCCACTGCGAAAACCTGAAGCTGTACGAATGATTGGGAATGAAAATTTCAAAGGTGCACCGAGGCATCAAATTTGAGCAACGGGATTGGTTGAAACCTTACATTGACCTCAACACAGAATTGAGAACTAAAGCAACCAGCAAATTTGAGAAGGAATTTTTCAAGCTGATGAACAATTCGGTGTTTGGAAAAACCATGGAGAACATTGAAAAGCGAGTGGACGTGAGACTGGTGACAGAAAAGGAAAAGGCAATCAAGTTGTCAGCCAAACCAAATTATGACCGGCACACGATTTTCGACGAAAACTTGATTGCCGTTCACATGAAAAGGACAAAAATTTTTTACAAAAAACCGATTTATTTGGGAATGTCCATTTTGGATTTGAGCAAAACCTTGATGTTCGAGTTCCATTATGATTTCATCAAAAAAAAATATCCTGGTGACGCAAAGCTGTTGATGACAGACACGGACTCACTGGTTTATGAAATAAAAACGGACGATTTTTACAAGGACATTGCCGACGATGTGGAAAAAAAATTCGACACGAGCGATTTCGTCAAAAGCCATCCAGCCATTTAAAGCGTCGGGTTCAAAGTGGGTTTAAACAAAAGGTCATTGGGATGTTCAAAGACGAAACCGGAGGAAAACAGATTGAAGAGTTTGTCGGTCTCCGGTCAAAACTTTACTCTTACAAAATCCATCAAGAAAAACAAGAGAAAAAACACAAAAAATGCAAAGGTGTCAAAACAAATGTCGTCGAAAAATACATCACCCACGACGATTACAAAAAATGTCTCGAAACCAAAAAAGAACAGATGAACAAAATGAACGTCATCCGATCTCGTTTGCACGACATTTACACTGAAGAGATCAACAAAACCTCTCTCAGCGCCGCCGACGACAAAAGGATCATTTTGCAAGATGGCATCCACACGTTGGCTTATGGGCATTACAAAAAAAGACCCGAGGAAGAACACAAGGAAGAACACGATGCAGAACACGATGCAGAGTGCAGAAAGATAATCGAGGAAAACAAAGAAATTTAAGGTAAGTCAAAAAGGTTGATCGAAGAGTGCAGACAAAAAGGTAAGTGACAAAAAAATGCGGGAAAAAAGGTAAGTGACAAAAAAAAAATGCGGGAAAAAAGACAAAAAAAAAAAATAACAAAATAAAAAAAATGAACAAAATGATCAATGTGGAAGGAGTCATTTTGCCGAACAAGGCTTTGTCCGACTTTCAATTGATGGAAGCAGCAAAAAAACTGAAAATAAAAAGCTTCCGGGGAGTTTTTGTCAGAGACATATTGCCGAAAAAACCGAGAAAAAAAGAATGCGGGATCATCAACACGGGGGATTCGAGCACCGGAGGGTTTCATTGGGTGTGTTGGTTCAAAGACGGTGATAAGAAATGCAGTTTTGATTCTTACGGTCAACCCCCTCTCGTTGAATTGGTTCAATATCTGAAAAGCCCTGTCTTTTACAACAGCGAAAGGGTCCAATTTGGAAACACGTCTTATTGTGGCCACTTGTGTCTTTACGTCTTGAAAAAATTGGATGAAGGAAACAGCTTTCAAGACATTCTCAACAGCTATCAAGACATTGTCAATACCCTTTGGTGATCACGGATCTGAAGGATCTGAAAAAAATTTTCACCCTTTAAAAAAATGATTGACAAATTCAACAGAAACGAGTTCAGCGTTTATCTCGACAATCTTGCAACAGACTCTGCAAGCAACGTTTATATCAAAACGGACGGATCCAGCACCATCACTGCTGACATTGATTTTAACTCTCAAAAAATCATCAACCTGGCAGAACCAACCAACTCTCACGACGCTGCCACAAAAAATTACGTGGACACGCATTCGACAGGAGGAGGAGGAGGAACGGTGATTGGAGCTGCAGACTTGGATTTGAATTTTCACAAAGCGATCAATTTGAACGAGCCGACAGCTCTTCATGCCGCGACAAAAAATTACGTCGATGTCAGCTCAAGTCTGTGCGTTAAAACAGACGGGACAAGCACAATCACTGGAATCATCGACATGAACTCTCACAAATTGATCAACGTTTTCGATCCAACCAATTTAAAAGACGCAGCGACAAAAGGATATGTGGACACCAAAGTCGCTTACAACAATATTTCATACACCGACATCAACATGACGTCACACAAATTGACCAATCTGTCGGAACCCGTTTCATCCTCAGATTCAGCCACCAAAAATTACGTGGACACGCACGTCGGTGGAACATCAGTGGGCACTGCGGACTTGGATTTGAATTCTCACAAACTGATCAATGTGCTCGATCCTTCAAACGCGCAAGACGCTGCGACAAAAAGTTACGTCTTGTTGTTTTTGCAAAAATCGAGCTTGACCAGTGTCGTTCCAGGATCCAGTTTCACCAGTTTGGGGTATAAGTATCAGACGGTTGCAGCGTTAACCACTTCTTTTGTGTTTGCGTTTTCCGGAAAATCCAGTGTGCTGAGAAGGCTGTGGTTGGCTTTATACAGCACCTCTGGAACAAATATTCCTGGTCAAGTTTTCATTCGAATCTTCACTGACGGAGAAATCAATGTGGGAAATTATGCAGAAACAACGGAAGGAATCGGAGTGGACGCTACCGGTCTTGCCACCGATTTGCTTTTTTCCCGTTTTACGGATCGTTTTACGCCAATTCTTTGCAGGGATGTAACATGTTTAACACCACTTCCTTGGGAGGATATTTCACGTTGGACATGCCTTTCAGAAACGACGTCTCCATTCAACTGGTCAACAGAAATGCCACAGCCATCACGTATTGGATTCAACCATTCATTTCCACTCTTGCTTCCATTCCTGCCACCATCCCTCTTTTCAAGCTGTATTGCAAATCGTTTCGATATATGAACACAACGTATGGCAGCGAATACGTTTTGATGAACACCAACGGGAAAGGAAACGGAGTCTTTCTCAAATACATCAGAGTGCACATCATCGGCGCTTCTGGAAACTGGTGGGAATCCAGAGTCAGAATGTACGACGGAAATTTGCCTCCAGGAAACGGCACCGTTCTCACTCCTTGGACTCCATACAACACCAACAATTACACCTACTTTCCTGGTTACGACGGTGACAGCACATGCATCTTTTCCTCATCCGGACTGGAAGATTTTTGCTTGTCCTCGTGGAACGGAGCAAATGTGACTTCCCTCAACAACAAATCGACTGGACTGCTGTATCAATCCACTTCATCCATCGGATCCACCACCACCATCTCCTTTTACAGAAATTTTGGAGAAGCTGACTCCATGCCCAGCGTTTCATCCGGAAGAAGACTCGTCGTCACTCTCAACTCTGGCGACGCACAAGTCGGACAATCCGGAAGCTTCTACCTTCTTCTCGGTCAAGTCTTTTATTACGCATAATTTCGCGAACGATTTCAACACCTTTACACCCATTAATTTTTTCATGGATCCTTTTCTCATGAAAAAACCTTTTACACACACCAAAAACATTTTCACACCCCTCACCAAAAAAATCAAAACGGGCACCAAAACATTTTTACACCCATAAATCACCAAAAAAATCAAAACGGGGAGCGAAAAGCAAAATGAGCCAGAACTCTCCTTTTCTAGTAGTCAAGGATTTTGATTGAGGATTGAGAACATAAAATCTGGCGAACTATCTGGTTCACAATAAATTGGTCGTATACACGACGTAACCGGTCATTATTGAATGATATTATATACATATATGAATGTATTTGGCCATAAATAATACAGTTCTCAATTATGGTAAATAAATATTCAACTTCGTTTCTTTTTTTTTTTTTTTTTGAAACAACTGTTAAACGCGTTTTTTGAATTTGCGTTGACATTAAAGAGAAAGGTTTATGTCGTCTTTTAGATTAAAAATAATATATACTCCGACGGCATCGTGCGAAATGGATCGATTGCTTCTTAAGTAAATTTAAAACTAATCGTTTTGCTTACATTTAGGCACAAAAACATACACACAAACACACTTTTCTTTCGTTTAGATTGCTGTGTATTTGCACGACATTTTTAACATGTGTCAGCGCATTCATAACTAGATTGCCTTGTATATCATATGCTAGTTTTTATATAACACCAAACAAATACCTCAGTGGAAACATTAATTCAACATACTTTGCATCAAATATCAATGATTGCGGCACCTATTGCGTTAGAAGCCCAGCCTGTGTGTTTGCAAAATTCAATAGCAATGAAAAGACTTGTCAGTTGATGTCATCAAATGTGAGTCTCTCAGTCAGTAAAGTTGATCAGCAATGGCAAGTATTAACAACCGATGTTGCCAGTGACGTAAACGTGAGTTCATCATATCTTTATCAAGTTGCAAATGAGTTAATAGTTAATTTGGTTATAGTATTTAACGTTTAAGAATTAATTAGAGATCTTAAAGCATGTGCAATAAAAGTGAAATTGTTCAAACTTGCTTTAAGTTGATGGTAGTAAAGTTATTATCTTGTAATCTGATTCTTGATGCACAAGTGAACAGGCAGACAGGTAGTCAGGAAGTAGCTTGTATTTTTTTTTTAATTAAACAAGTACTTTTAATTTTGCTATAAAAAAAAAAAAAAAAAGAAGAGAGGTAATAGAAAATTCTTTGGATGAGTTCTAAGGGTAGTTTGCAAACTCGTTAAGTATTTTATTGAATAGTAACAGGGTTATGTAAATTTGTAAGATGTTTCTTTGTCTGAGGTGATCCTAGTTGCATTTTAAATATTTACCAATCTCATTAATAAAGTTAATTGAGCATCTGAAAGAAAATCTCCGCAGAGAGATTTTGTCGAACTTCGGAATTCAATTTTGAGCCACATTTCAATTTACAGCTGCTGCTGCAAAATTTTTTTTCCTAGTTATGGGGTTTTAGCAGCGTTTTTTTATAACTAACGTAAGAACCATCTCTGATCCTATCATCCCGTGCGATTTCTCTTGTTCGTCCAAGCTCGTCTTTTTTAGTGCCTGAATATAATACACATATAACAAACACATACGAACAGCCAATATATGTAAATATTTTTTTATGAATAATGTAAAATTACGTGCCTAGGTACAGCTAAATAAGTTACCTTCTAAATAAGTTACTACTTTTAAGATTAAAAAAAGTTAAATTGTTTTTTATTACAATATTTCTAGGCAATTTTAAATTTATCTCTGGTTGTAATAAAGTAGAGGACTCTTGAACTCTTCCTGAGATAAATTCATAAATATCAGAAGTAAAAATTGTTAACTGTCATACCAAAAACGCTAAAACAAAAATGCTTTACCGAAATATACGTATAACATTTTCATTACATATATTGCCAACATGGTTGCTTCAAGGCAGCTATAAGTCTCTGATGATGACTTATGACGCCCAATAAAACAAGCGAAGACTGTGCTGTGCAATAGAATTATATCTTAGTGCTCGTGTTTTTAAAATCGTTAAATACTCGAAAACAGGAGATTCCGATAAACTTTCAACGTAACTTAAATATCTTACGTCACACAACTTTGCCGCAAACGTTAATGTTACGTTAAACGTTAAATGTAAATTTGCCGCAAACGTTATTGAAGAAAGGGTTCATATCGTGGCGATATAAACCAACTGAGTTCTTATTATAAATTCTACTTTTTAACAGCTCTTTTTTACTTGGAAATAAAAAGCTCTTAGTCTGGCAAGTTTATTCGTTAAAGCTGGTTCCATTTGACCAGAGATCATTGGTTCTTTCAAGTGTTCCTATCCTCGAGCTCGCGTAAACTAAATGATCAGAATTCGGATTGAAAATAAATGATATGGATAAATTTTCATTTGTTTTTGTTGAAATTTTAATGAAAAGTTCGGTTTTGGTTTTTTAATCTAAGCTAAAACAAAACCGAACTATTCATTAAAGTTTTTAATACAACCGATATTCATCCTACACTCAAAAATTTCGATTGTTCAGTGCTTTGTCCGTTTAGTCCGTTTAGAGTTAAGAAAATAAAAAAATCGAAAGAAAGGAAATTTTTTCCCGAGGTGTAAAGGAAGCATTTGATATAAAACCTTAAGAATACGTTTATACTTGAGGAAACAAATCAAACATTTCATGTCAAATGTTTCATGGCAGTTTCATAGATAATCATTAATATGAGTCCTAAGTAATATACTTGTTTTCGTAGCTTCGGGATTCTATCAATAACTATCATTTTCAAAAATGTAGGGGGATTTATTTGCGTCACCCTAATATGTATATGTAAATACTCTTGTAAAATTTAAAATGGAAGTCGAGATTTTAGAGACAAATTGAATTTATTTTACATTTATTTATAGACAAATTGAATTTATTTTGCTCATAAATATTTTAACAATTCACAAGTTTAAAAAAGTTGATGCCTAAACAACGTTTTTTCTTTCTCTAGTAAAATCTGGTTCAAATTTTAAAGTGCAACCAAGCGCGTCATAATCCACGAATTTTCGGTCATTAGCGTTTTTTTAAACAAACCTATCTCGTGCTGGCAGGTATACTAACAATTTAGTTTTCTTGTTTTCAAAGCACATTGAGTATTTTAAAATCGTGTTTCTCTTTTTTTAAAAAAAATCGTTTTCACCAAAAATTAATTTAATTTAATATCTGTTGCAACACGTGAGTTTTTTATCTGTCAAATGAATATTTTTCGTTATTTATTTCCTAAATAGTTATTTTAGAAGTGAAAAAAAAAAAAAAAAAAAAATTGAATTCACTTTTGATCTTTTCACTTGTTATATTATCTTCGATAAAAAACACAATATCCATTTTAAAAAAACAAAAAAAACATCGGTACTCAAATAAATACTACTGAACATAAACTTAAGGTGAATTTCCACTCATCCGTTTTAGCTACGGGAAAGGAATAGGGATGGGAAAGTTAATCACGTGAGCATACGCAGTTTGTAACTTAATTTTGATAATTGATCATTGCGCATGCTCACGTGATTAACTTTCCCGCCCTTTCCCTTTCCCGTAGTTAAATGGATGAGTGGAAACTCACCTTAAAATGAATGAGTGGAAAAACACCTTAAGTTAAACTTAAAAAAAAAAAATAAAAGCTGTCAAAGAAAGATATTTTAGGGGTAAAGAAGTTTAATTGTCTATTGCTAAATAAGGTACATGGAATGAAACTTCTAACTTATTGCCAGGTGTTCAGTGTCTTCTTTCATCAGCACAAAGTTCTTGGTAAGTCAATCAGAGCTAGAATACGGTATGACATTATGTGTTCATGGCTCATATCCCAATAAATGTTGAAAGAAATGCCATAAAACTGTAAGGCATATTTTACTGAAAGAAAAACCCAAAAAACATTTACTAGAGAATATAGACAGGTATTTAATCAAACTTTCTTAATTGAAGATTCAGAAAAATTGCTTGCAGCTGCGTCTGTTTCTTTTTTTCTTTAGAAGATCGAAACATGTTCATGGATCTTTGAAGAGCCATCATGATTGTAACATTCTTCATGGTTCTTTGAAGCGCTGGAGTCGATAACTGTAGACTTAAAAAGTTCAATCGGCGAACGGTGGATTTTGATATCGATGGAAAAACTGCTCATAGTGTTTCACATGAGTGGTAATTCATGGAGAAGTTTATCGAACCAGGGATCAAGTTGGAGCGTACAGTTGCTCATAGTGACAAATTTTCTGAAGATTAGAAAATTCTTCTCACCCAATTTTCAACCAACGTTCGCCGTATCAGGTTTATTTATCTAATGAAGATCGATGAATGTGCGAAACATAAGATTGAACATGTGTGGATAAACATCAGTGCAACTTTTGTATCAAGGAACGAAGTTCCTCCCGTGGATTCGACTCGCTGAAAATTTAAATCTTTACCTTCATGATAACGCCAACACAGACAACATTTTGTGAAGGGCTTTCCTGTTCAAATAACAAGAAGTCAAAGATCAAATATCGCCGAAAAAATTTTTTCAAAAATTTGACGAGTTTGGCACTAAAGTGAGCAAAAAAGTTTAATAAGCTAAATGCATATGTAAGATTAACATATAATGAAATAATACATAGGAAATATAACATAATACAATAAATAAAAAATAATACAATAAAAGTAATACATAATGTTTTTATGAAATGAAGTATTGAGTAAAATAAATTTTTTTTTTTTTCTTTTTTTCATGAGCATGGAAAAACTTGAAAAATTTTTCGTTTTTGTTTTTTATTTTAAAAATAAAACTGAAACGAAGCTAAAAAGATTAAAAAAAAACAAATAAATAAATATGAAAAATCAGGTTTTTTTAACGGTTAGAGTTCTAAACTGAAAGTCTATAATTATCCTGTGAACTGGTCGCTAATTCAGCATTTTAAAAGCACGTTTTAAGGTATTTCACTTAATGCATTGTGTGTAATGGTTAAGCTATAATGCAAAGCACACAAAGTGTTAATCTGATAGCTTGATATATAGCAAATTGTCAGGATATTAAAAAAGAAAAAAAATTAAAGAAGTTATTGCTATAAAGTTAAAAATGCTTCTAACAAGTATCTTCGCCTGATGTCATCCTTTTCAAATCATCTTATTTGGATTCAAAATGAAGACTTGTCCGTAACTCTGAGGTGGTAGACTTTAATTGTTGAACGTTAAAAAAAATTTTATTGTCTTTGTCTTTTGTCCATTGAGAAACAACAGTTGCTTTTACTTCTCTGTGACTTTTCGTTGCATGCTTTTGTCTTGTAAGGAAGTGAGTTTTTAGTGATAGGTATTTTAACCTTTATTATTTTAATAGCTGTAGGTGTGCGTTTTACACAGGTGTTTAGGAAAACGTTGTGTTTTGGATGATGACCCAGATTTAGAGGTTTTGGAGTTTTTGAATATTTCCACTTAATCAATTTTGATCATTTTCATTGCTTTAAAGCAAATTTATCTCCAAATACAGTGAATTTATCTCCAAATACAGTGAAGCTTTTAGAAAACATCGTCTTTGAGCTGATCAAAAAGATTTTCTCAATTTCGTGCAGACAGCTCGCATGAGCTTTTGAGCAAGATTTTTCGTAAAATTTCGTGATGCCACACCCCAAATTCAGCGGAATTGATTTAGGTTTGCTGCAACTCTACTCTTCTTATGTAGCTCACATTTTATGTTGGCCCAAAATTTTCAATAGGACAAAGTTTTCTGAACTCAGGTTTTTTTGAGACAAAACCGATGCCATTTTGCCGATACCATTCAATTACACTTCTTGAGTAATGGCAAGCTGAAAGATGAGGCCAGAAGACGGGTGGATCATCATGCTTTCGAATCATAGAATAAGCTTTTTTTAAGATTCCTGAACGTAAACTTCGGAGCCTATTTTTCCGTTTATGAAAAAGGGCTGAGTTTTCAAACTACAGGAACAGTTGACTAGCCAAGCCATAATTTTAATGCCAAATTTTTCGTTTTTAATTTCTTTTAGCAAAACGTCAGGCTTTGTTCATTTCGAGATTTTCTTAAAACAGTTTTAGAGGGCGTTTTCGGCCTTCGCTGAAAAATCGTTAGGATCTCTTAAGGAATTTATACTTCTAATATATCTAGCAGCCATATCTTTTTTTGACTTCTAGGATTGTCATCATGGGAGCACTAGTTTTTTTTCCATGTTCCGAGTACTCTGGATTTGTATCAATCCCCCTTATAACTTTTTTTTATCAAGTTTTAAACTTGACGAACCTCTATCTCGGTTTTTTGATTTTCTTTGCAATCCGCGACCTTCGCCTAACGATTCGATGATGTAACTGACAGTTTTCCTTTGAATATCATACTTTTTTTTACTTGCGAATGAATCAAAACATTACGATTTTTATGCCACTGGTCCAAAATGAGTTGCAAATATATTTCCTTTGTTTACCATCAACATTTTTAAAACTGCCGTTAAATTATTAGAAACATAGATAAATAAGTTTTTAAAAAATAAAAAGGTTGCTAAAATCGATTAAGTGGTTCTCGAACTATTTTTTTTAAAAAAAACTATACGTCATTATCATTCCGGACATTCTTTAAGTGATTGTTTTTGGTTTATGATTAGCCGCATTTTTGAGATTTACCTTTAAAAACGTCAGTGCATTTTGAAAATACTAAAAAATCCTTTCCTTGCTTCATCATTCAAACTCTTCTTATTGAAAAAATTGGATAAGGTGATTGATTTTCTGTAAATTAAAACAACTATATTTCATTTATTACTCTTTTTTTTTATCTCTTCCACCGCTTATACATAGCTGTACAACTTATATGTATAATCAGAATTTTCCAGGGCGTGATATAAAAATATATCTTATGTATACAGTACAGTATCTCTTATTCGAATTTTGTGGTGGACAACAAAAGTTCGAATTGAAGAGATTTTCGAATTATAGAAAGTTGACTTTTCTTAAGCGCATTTCACGGTGACTGCTTTTAATCGAATCGTGGAGTTTTTCGAATTTAAGGAGATTTGAATTAGAGAGATTGTACGGTATATCTTACGCAATTGTTGTGGTTTAAAAACAATAATTAACCGCAATGAAATATAACTATAAGCTATAACAACGTTTTCTGTAAAAGTTTTTATCTTCAACATGAATGTGAGGAAACTGGCAAGAAGAATTTTCAGAGATTTTCTCTTTTTAAGAATGATTGATTTTCTTTAAGCCTACTTAAATTTCAGCTTTTATGTAAAAACAGACTAACAGTTTAGCTTGCTCTAAGTTTCGAATATAAATGTTCGTAATTTCTTCAAGTCTTTTTACTTATTTTTTTGCGCAATTCGAATTTTGCGAGGAAAAGCATTGTAGATCCTTATTCGATCCTTAACAATTCTTCTAACTTCTAAGGGGCATTTATCACTCGCTTATAATACAAATGGGCAAAGGTAAAACCTGGTATATATCCTGATATCTTTAAATGTTTCACTTTTCACTACTCTACATTCTAACCCTTGACTCAAACAGATACAGGAGAAAAATTTCTTGAACTTAGGAAATAAGAAAGTTTATAGAAAAAAAATGGAAGTAAAACATTTGTTTTTGTAAAACAAAAGCAGTGAAAGATTATCTTTTAAAATGCATTAAGGTTAGATTTACTGGCTTCCGTTATCAGCCTGATTCACAATAAGTTAAATGTAACCTTGTATATATTAGCCTTTGTCGATTTTCAAAAGCCTTCCGAGTTATTTTCAAAAGAAGTATAATTAAGAATAGAGAAGCTGGGTGAAAAATGAAACTTAGCAAAACCTTATTGTGAGATAAAATCAATTATTTTAAGTAACTATTAGTTAAATTAGCATTTAATATTACCATTTCAAAGTTTGACATTAAAATATGTTGAGTAGGCTCAACATATTTTAATGTCAAACTTTCGAACAGAAAATGATTTTTGTTAAGCTTGAAACAGCGGTTGAGTCGTTTTTAATTAAACATCTGCGTATCGTAATCGAAATATCGAAGCCATTATCGTAAAAAATATCGATATTTTTTACGATAATGGGTTTCGATATGAATTGGTGTGATCCGATAAGTTTCGATACGTTCCGATAAATTATCGTTTGGTTTTTGAAACTTTTCGATGTTTTACAATATTTTGTATCAGATATAACTAAATATTAAGTTGTTTTACATTAAATACATGACAATTTAACTGTTTCTTTTTTTTTAATAAAAACAAAAGCATTTCAAAATATTATTCAATTTTTAAAAAAGAAGTTTTTTTTTTCTTTAAATAGTGATAACAGTTGTGGTTAATTCAATTAAAATTCAGGAAAGTCCACTTTTATAATAATATAAAATACTTATTATGTAGTTAAAATATCGTTTGCTGAAAAGTTGCCGCTAATTGTAGCGAACGGAAACTTTCGGCTTCAACAACCTTTTATTTTTTCTGTTTCGGCCGAAATTTCGGATCAAACCACTACACAGTGGGTCAGAGCTCACTTTTACTGGAAAAAACTATTAACTTGTTATATAAAAAAGTTTAAGAGCCATTTTTGCACTGTTTACCAACTTGAAGATTTCTTGAAAAATAAAGAGAGGTTTAAAAGCTATTAATTATTTTATGTTTATTAGTGGCACAAGAAATTTCAAATTTGAAAAAATATATTGAAAAAAAAAAATTAGAAAAAACTTTTTTATCAACAGCTTCAAATGCAAACGCTCTGATAATTATACAAAAATATATACATTTTGTAAAAGCTGGATGTTTAAGCTATAAAGTGGTATAAAATTATGTCATTTTTGAGAACACTTTTTTTTTTTACTTTAGTCCACCACCTGGCCCACTGTGTACCACCATAATGAACCGAAACTTTCATTTGATTTTTTTTAGTTTAGAAGACTTGCTTTTTATTTAGTATGGGATCATGATGATTTCCTAATTATATTGGTGTTTTAATCGTTTGTGGGTAAATCAATTTTCAATTACAACATTGTGGTAACTTTAATTGAAATCAAGTGACGTAATTGATTCAAGTTACTGTTCTCAAACCAATCTTTAAGCGAACTTTAAATCATAAAATTTTTTCATAGGTTCTTCTTTTAATTTAACGCTTCACCGCGTATGTCGTTTTAACTGCGTCCGTCGTTTTAACGAATAATTATATCGCTCTTTTATCATAATTTTATCATGACATCACATGACACTGTTTTATCATATTTTATCATGATTTGTTTGAACAATCGAGTTTTGATTTCAAGTTGAGATTTCATAAAAACCTTTAGAACAAAATTTAATTCTCTTGGTTCTGTTATTTAATCAAATTTTTAAGATTAGAAAATTTCACTTTTGAACAGTATAAAAATTAATGAACTTTACATTTAAACTTCATTCTGTTTTAAATGATGCATTAAACTTAAAGGAGCTCCCTTGTGCCCAGCTTTACATTTCCAAGCTGCCCAATACGAAAAACACACGACCGTTCATTGAAAAAACATTTTCCTAAACAAAAGTTAAAAAAAAAGTTTTTTGCGATCACTTTTAATTGGATACTAATCTTGCTTTTTTTGTAGCAAAAAATCTGCAAAATGCTTATTTTTTCAAAAAATTTGAGCGCATTTTCAAAAGTTTTAATTTGTATCTATGATTTACATATCTTTTGCTCTTGCGAAACTTCCATAAAAATGGAAACTTCCACATAATTAGAAACTTCCACAAAATACTCTTTCATTAAGGGCGAATGTGAAAAATACAGAAAGTGGAGTTTCGTTGAAGTGCCATCAAAATAAAATATTTTTTTCGGCACACTTTCTAATCTGGAATATTGTGACATTCCTTGGCATTTACTTTTATGGTTTTTGTAGTTATAGTAAAAAATTTTCTAAGTATTTTGTTAAAAGATTTAATTTCATTCTATTTTCAAATATTTGGACGGAGAACTTCGTTCAGTTATTACTTTCAAAGTTTTTTGATTTAAGTCAGAATTGTGCGCGAATGAGTTTATTCGCGTTTGCCTCGATATCGTATAATCGAAGCAAGAAAAATCTTCTGACCATTTTTAAACCTAAACTTTTGGTTCACGCGAAAAAAAAGAAAATTGTCAAAGGGGGTGACTTCGACCGAAACGACCGAAAGATAAGTTTTCTTTGAAAATTCACTTTTAAAGTTTAAAGAGTTTTTCATTAAACAAAACTTGATGTGTTACGTTAAAATTGTCTTTAAAAATTCGTATTGATTACCTGAGCATGATATTAATGTCCACTATCCGAAGTTGAAGAAAAAAAGATAAAAATTATTAAAATTACAGTTTTTTCCATTGCTCTTAGCTTGAATCCTGTGACATCTTGAAAACTAAGATTATCAATTTTCCAGCCGGAACTAAACTAACCATAATTATATTTACTACTCATTATAATAAAGAATTACAGCTTGTTCTTAACGCTGTTACATGATTAGTGATTGACATAGTTTCAAATTTTGAGTTTAAAGTACAACATAAACAAAAAAATATTTTTTAGCTTAAAGAGCAACTTATTTCACGTAGTTTTAGAATCAACAAAAAGTATTTTATGAACATCATCAAGACGTTAACAACTTTTTCATTAAATAGCGTTGTGTTAGATTTCAAAAAAGATTTTATAATAATGATTGGTCACCCTCTCCTAGTCATATTTTTGTTAAATGTTATTGTTCTTTTGCCTATTGTTCGTAAAATGTAATGTTTGTTTGTCTTTGATCTCAAATCATATCTAGAGTTTTAAAACGCATAATTTAAATCGTATATTAAATAATACAATTTTAAATGTTAAATAATATAATTTAATATAATTTATAGGCATTTAAAATAATAAAATGGGTGCAAATAGTTCGTCCAGTACAATTGAAAAGTTCAATTTAAGACACTCCATCAAAAACATACCAATATCATCGGAAAAAGAATACAAACTAAAGCTAATTGAGAAAACCGAATCATTTTTGAAGAAGATGAGATGGGAGGCATTTTTTTTCATTAACAGAAAACTAACTTCTAAAGACGATCATAAATATGTAAAAAAAGCTACGGAATCAATTCCATAAAATGTCCACCTCAAATAAAAGAAATGACTTCTTTCGAAAAGGACGCAATACATCTAATTAGGACAATAAAATTTAGAAAAGTCAAAAACACGTTTCAAAATAAAATGAAAAAGGACATAAAAACCATACAAATGACTAACAAAACGCTTACAAAAGCTGACAAAACGTCAAATATGTACAAGTTGTCAAAAGAGGAATATAACCACCTTTTTAATAATGCTTTCACCACCACCAACAAAAAAACTGACACAAAATTAAAAGACAAAATAAATAAAGAAGGGAATAATATTTTGCATAACCACGATGTTTATAATAAAATCAAAATAAACGGATCTTCTGGATGTTTTATCACATTGAAAGATCATAAGAAAACTTTATCAACAATCCCACTGTTCGATTCTAAAATCCAGCAAAAAACGTGGTAGGAAGAATAAGCAAAACTATTTTATCTCAAATCAACAATGAGCTCAAAAGTAAGCTCCTTGTAAACCAATGGCAAAGCACCTTCAATGTTACTGACTGGTTTAAAAAAATTAAAGGCAAGCATCTCTATAAATTTCTAACTTTTGACATTAATGATTTTTATCCTTATCCAACATTTTTATCCTTATTCAACATTTTTATTCTTATCCAACATTTTTATCCTTATCCAACATTTTTATCCTTATTCAACATTTTTATCCTTATCCAACATTGCAATCAACTTTTCAGAGCAGCACCTTATAATAAACTCTGAGCAAAAAACATTAATAAAACATGCAAGAAAATCTCTACTTTTTAACAACGATAAAGCGTGGATTAAGAAAAATGGCGGCCAGTTCGATGTTACAATCGGGGCTTACAATATTGCTGAAGTATGTGAATTAGTAGAAATCTTTCTATCATTTCAACTTTCGCAACAGAGAAGATTTCGGGCTATATCGTGACAGCGGACTAGCAATATTTAAAAAACAAAAAACGGTCAGCAGGTGGAAAAAAATCAAAAAACATTTCGTGAAAATTTTTTAAATGATTTTCTTATTTCCATCAAATACAATATGAAAATCGTAAATTATCTCGATAAGACACTTGATCTTAATGGCAATTCTTTTCGATCCCACTCGAAATGTGATAATGAAATGAGTTATGTCAACTGTGATTCCAACCACCCACCTAGCGTTATCAAAAGACTGCCTCGCACTGTTGCATTAAGATTATCTTCAACTTCATCAAACGAACTTATTTTTAAAAATGCTACTCCACCTTTCGAAGAGGCTTTAAATAAAGCAGGTTATAAATGTAAACTTAATTATCAACATTCCATCAAGGTAAGTTATACCTGCATGCGAAATGTAAAATCCAGCATTAATTCGCACAATCACAAGCTTTTACAAAGCCAAAGAAGTTTATCAACAAACACCTGCAACTGTACCAACAAAACCGCTTGTCCTTTAAACAATTTATGTTTGTTAAGTAATGTCATTTATCAAGCTATCGTGAGTTCCGAAAATCTTGAACCCAAAGAAAAAGATTATTTTGGCATTAGCAAGACACCATTTAAGCTAAGCTGATATGCTAACCATCTAAAATCTTTTAACACGGTCAAGTATAAGAATGATAGCGAGCTTTCGAAGGAAATTTGGAAATCCAGAGAAAAAGCCATTACGCCTATAATAAAGTGGAAAGCGGTGCAAACCTAACAACCCAGAATCTAAGACCTGCAACTTTTGCCTTTGCGAGAAGTTTGAAGTTTTATCATATAAAGGAAACAACCTGCTCAACAAAAAAACAAAATAATATCTAAGTCTCGACATTCTAATAAGTTCCTTCTATCCTCTTTTGATACTGAAGACTAAACGATTGCGTCTTTTGTTCATGACGTCAGATTTCGCTCTACCGTAAATTTGATTCGTTTTTATACGGTTTTTTACGTTTTTAGTTTGTAATTAATAGTTGATAATTGCCGCAAGGTACAAAACTTTAAGTTCTTTTAAAATATTATTTTTCTCCATTTAAATAACAGATATACCTATTGCTCTGTTATTATAATATTGAGCACTCTATTACGTACAAGAGCTTTGTATTATTTTGATATAATACATAACCAATCAATATATATATATATATATATATATATATATATATATATATATATATATATATATATATATATATATATATATATATATATATATATATATATTTTAAATGACGACATCTTGTATGAGAGTTGAATAAATTTAATATATGAACTTCAATAAATACGAATTCTCTCAATACTAATTTTTTATTTTATCTAAGAAATTTTCGCTAGATTATTGATACTAGCATCTTCAGCTTTAATTACAAATATTATTAAATTAAATTACAAACAAACATTAACAGTAATGTCACTTTTTAATGGCTTCTTTAAACTTCGCTTTAGTTGGGCTTCTTTAATATTTCGTAGGTATAAAAAGTATGGCGTCCAGAATTGCGTTTTTACATATTGACCGTCATCTAAATTCATACCTCCATTTTTAGGTCCGCATTTGTTGAACTGAATTTCGATTGCCTCTCGAACTTTTCTTTCAAATTTTTTGGGTTCTACTTTTAGCGTCTTTACTTGATCCCATTTTATATTACCTGAACATTTAATTTTATGATGGCCAATTGCATATTGTTCTAATTTTTCTTCAAAAACATTTTTTTGGTGTTGTTTTGTTTTTGTTGCTATTTTCATTTTTGTTTCACCGATGTATTTTTGTTTACACTCGCATTCTATTAGGTATACTCCGGGATGGCTATTTGATGGTAGTTTTGTTTTGTTGCGCGAAGTTAGTAAAGATTTAAGATTTGCACTGGATTTAAAGACTGCCCTGTAACCTGCTTTCCTAAAGATTTTTCGAAGTTTTGGTGATAATACTGGGATCCACGGTAGTGATATAGTTGGCATAGTTGCTTTGTTGTTAGATAAAACTATTTCATTATTTGAGTGTCGTTTTTTTATAACAATATTTGCAAGGTCTTGTAATTTCTTCTTTTCGTATCCATTTTCAGCAAACACATTTATTAGGAAATCGATTTCTTTATTTAAAAATTTTTCAGAGCAAATTGATAAAGCTCTATGAATAAATCCTTTAAATATTCCTTCCAATTAACTTAACTCAATTAAATTAACTCAAGATGATTATGAATCTGTCGAAAATGTTACCGAAAAATCCCGAGAAAAAATGTTTGTTAAATCTAAATATCGTCTGATCAAAAAATTTAATATCTTGAAAAATATAAATTTAAATGAAAAAGCTGAGACTCCTTCAATTCTTAAAGATGTTGTATTAAACCTATGTGAAACGAAAATACCTGAAAACCACAGGAATCTTTTAGAACTAGGACCTAAATTTGTTCCAACTATACAAAATATACCCTATTTAGACATTATTTCAATAACAGAATCCACTGCGTTAAAACTAGAGTATTGCAACAAAATTGAGAGTTCACAAGACTTACGCAGAAACGTGTTGAGGCAACTTAAAATGCTTAAACCGCAAAAAAACAATAACTTAAATTATAAACAGAGGGAAGCATTAAAACAAATAAAAGAGGACAGAAACATTGATATATACTCTTTTGATAAAGGAGCAGGCTTTGTTAGAATAGAACTCAACAAAGCCATTGACAAAATTCGTCAAGAGATTGGCAAAACAAAGATAATTAAAGAGGACCCTACCATTTCATTTGCTACTAAAATTAGAACTTACCTATCAAAATTGAATAAAAAAGGGCGATTTACCAAAAAAGAATATGAAAGTCTTTACCCAAGCGACCCAGTACCGCCACGTATGTATGGTGTAATTAAAGCGCACAAACCGGAAAAATCATACCCTATGCGATTAGTAGTTTCAACCATCGGGACACCAAGTTATGGAATATCACAATATCTAGTAAATATATTTTTACCAATCTTAGATAAAAACATAACAAAGTTAAAAAATTCGTCAACTTTTGTAAAAACAGCTAAACTTTGGAATATATCAAATGATGAAATACAAGTATCTTATGACGTTGTCAATTTATATCCATCAATTCCTCTGGGAGAGGCTACAAAAATTCTTCTTGATATGTTAGAGCACTTCTCAAATTTAAATAAACTAACAAAACTAAGCGTTTCAGAAATAAAATCACTAATAGAACTGTGTTTATATAAATGTTATTTTTTATGGAATGAAGAAATTCATGAACTTGTAGATTCAGGACTCCAATAGGACTTTCACTCATGGTAGTACTTGCGGAAGGTTTCCTGCAATTTTTTGAAAATAAAGCAATCAATATTGCGCTTCATTCTAATCCACCGTTAGAAATAAAATCGTTTTTCAGGTACGTAGATGATAGCCACGCAAGATTTACAAATAAAGATAATGCCATCCGTTTTCAACAAATATTAAACAGTCAACATCATGCCATCAAATACACAATTGAATTGGAAGATGAAAATAAAAGATTAAATTTTTTAGACATCCAAATAACGAATAATCAAAAAGGTAAATATGATTTTAACATACATCGAAAAAAAGCAATAACAAATATTCAGGTTAAGCCCAATTCAAACCACGATCCAAAAATCTTGGAAGGAATATTTAAAGGATTTATTCATAGAGCTTTATCAATTTGCTCTGAAAAATTTTTAAATAAAGAAATCGATTTCCTAATAAATGTGTTTGCTGAAAATGGATACGAAAAGAAGAAATTACAAGACCTTGCAAATATTGTTATAAAAAAACGACACTCAAATAATGAAATAGTTTTATCTAACAACAAAGCAACTATGCCAACTATATCACTACCGTGGATCCCAGTATTATCACCAAAACTTCGAAAAATCTTTAGGAAAGCAGGTTACAGGGCAGTCTTTAAATCCAGTGCAAATCTTAAATCTTTACTAACTTCGCGCAACAAAACAAAACTACCATCAAATAGCCATCCCGGAGTATACCTAATAGAATGCGAGTGTAAACAAAAATACATCGGTGAAACAAAAATGAAAATAGCAACAAAAACAAAACAACACCAAAAAAATGTTTTTGAAGAAAAATTAGAACAATATGCAATTGGCCATCATAAAATTAAATGTTCAGGTAATATAAAATGGGATCAAGTAAAGACGCTAAAAGTAGAACCCAAAAAATTTGAAAGAAAAGTTCGAGAGGCAATCGAAATTCAGTTCAACAAATGCGGACCTAAAAATGGAGGTATGAATTTAGATGACGGTCAATATGTAAAAACGCAATTCTGGACGCCATACTTTTTATACCTACGAAATATTAAAGAAGCCCAACTAAAGCGAAGTTTAAAGAAGCCATTAAAAAGTGACATTACTGTTAATGTTTGTTTGTAATTTAATTTAATAATATTTGTAATTAAAGCTGAAGATGCTAGTATCAATAATCTAGCGAAAATTTCTTAGATAAAATAAAAAATTAGTATTGAGAGAATTCGTATTTATTGAAGTTCATATATTAAATTTATTCAACTCTCATACAAGATGTCGTCATTTAAAATATATATATATATATATATATATATACATACATATATATATATATATATATATATATTGATTGATTGATTGGTTATGTATTATATCAAAATAACTTTTTATTCAAAGATTATTTATACACTACCGTCCGTAAGTTTGGACGCACCTTACAAAAAATAAACAAAACGCGTTTTAACTCATAAATAAAATTAATTAAGAGTGTCTACATTGGTCTCATCATAAAGTACTGTGAGAACATTCTTAATAGAGAGATTTTTAAAAGAAATGGATTCTTACATTATTAAATTTGTTATTATTTACAAAATAAAATAAACAGAAACATTTTTAAGCGATATCCGCTTGTATCGTAAAATAAATGAATTTTTAAATAAGATTACTTTTTACTTTGTCTATTCTCATTATTAGTTAAACTTTTAAGCTAAGTGTGTTATAAGATTTTTTTTTTCTGTTTTAAAAAGTTAACAAATCTATAGATTTAAAAATTAATGATTTGATTGATTTTGAACTATCAATTTTTGGTAAGAAAATTTTTTTAACTTTGCTTCTCATTTTTTATCAAATTAATTATTTTATTTTAGTATTCTTATAAGATTCGTTATTTAAAATGGTAAAAAGAGAGCAGCTAATTTTAATGAGCATCATACCACAAAAGTATGTACAACGTATTGCCTCCAAAAGATCATTTTTACCCCTTGGTGGAGTTTTTCGGACTTCTCGATCTAAATGATCCCAAAACCCAATATGGTTACAATCAGGACTCTACGGTGGCCAAGTCATGACCTTCAACAATCCTTCCTCTTATTTTTCATTTAAATATTGCTTAACAACTTTAGCATTGTGTTTAGGATCGTTATCTTGTTGGAGCATGAATCGTTCACCAATGAACTCGGTTCCACAGATTAAAACATGTTCTTTCAAAATCTTTAAAATGGACTTCTTTTGTCATTAGTATTATAAATACAATATTCATTTAGTTATACCACAAGACGTTGAATGTTTTCCCCTAATGGAGCCTCATTCGAGTCTTTTAGTTTAACGAACTTATATTATACACTTATTCCCAAACCTCTATTTAAATCAGATTGCTGTAGATATCAATGCTTTGTATACAAAGATGTGTCATCTCCGTTCTGAATCCTCAAAATGCAACCAAAGTTGCTACACTACTGAACATAAAGATGTTTTAAATGGTGTGTTGCCCAAATGCTTTGAAGCAACACTTGGATAATCCACCAAATAACAACACAGTTGAAAACATACTAAAACTGCATACTTTCAAATGTTTTATTCTATTTACATCCACTCATTTTCATCTTTCTAAATATAAGAGGTCATAGTGGTTCATTAAAGTTCTTCATCTTACTTAAACACGTTTCAACCAAAAAACGTCGATCTCTGTCAACCAAAAAAAAAAAAAAACAACATTTTTGCATAATGCAAATAAAAGTGTTTTTCTGTTTTAAAACATGTTTCATCTTTAAGGTTATGTTACACTAAGTAGAAGACTTGCCTTCTTTTCCTTAACTTTAAATTCAAGCAAAAGAAAAAGTCTCACTAGCAAAAAACATGCAAAAAAAAATCTTGACAGCACGTTTAAACATTGCGCATCAAATAATTTTGAAAACCGGCTCAGATAATAATCCGCAAAGCTGTTTATAAAAATAGCTGATTCCCTTTTGCTTTTAACAAGGAAAAAAAAACTTTCCCACATGCTGATGTAATCATCCTCGTTGAAGTGTTTTCGCGCTAAATTTGATTATTTCTGAGAGAGGTAAGTATTTTTTCCTAAACCCGCGTAAGGGAACCGCTGAAAATGAAAACCATGACTTAAGATTTTTTTTAGTATTTTGCTGATAAAAACCGCATTCTATAAATAACAAGCTCTTTAAAATCAAGAGCATCCACTTCTTCTTATTCCTTTATACAAAATTGTGATCCTTTCCCGAGAGTAACTTTACCTTCAGGACACTTTTGGCATTTCCCAGGACCAGCCGTTTCCTTATAATGATCAATTTTGCATGGTTGACATCCATATGGACCATCACTTGTTTCAAAGCCGGCCGGACATTTCTCGCAGTAGTAATCGGAAAGACGTGGTTCAGAACCATCCGGACAAGAATTGCAACTATCATCAACTGGATCGTGATACTTATTCTCTTTTAAACAGCATTTTAGGTTATGTGGGTTAATTTTGTTTCGTCGAGCTGCTTTTTTCTTATTTGGAACTCCTTTATACCAAAACTTCGCTTCAGCATATAGATAAAACTTTTCTGCCGGATATGGAACATTTAAAGCCTCATCACTTTTAAGAGAAATTTTCCAAATTGAGTTCTCTAAACGGGGTAGCAGTCTGCCATTAATCGTACCGTGTGTACCGACACAATATTTTCTAAATGTATCATTGCAAACCTCCCTATCGTACAGGTTTGGATACTCGCATTTCTTTGATAGGCTTTCAAAATAACTGTTTTCAATTACCGTTCCTTTATCAATTGCATAAGATTTTCCATTCAACATACTTGCAAAGGAAACCATCTTCAGCCTAATATTTTGCTTCTGTGATGACATCGGTGGAAGAAATATGTTAAGGTTTTGGAGGAAAAATGGCCCTTTTTGGTCTGAGTGAATCCACTTGTGTTCGACTAACCATTCACGATCAGGGATTACAAGTAAAGTGCTTCCATCAGTTTTGTTATCTTTTGTAGAATACAAACTTGATAAATCTAAGGTACCCTTTTCAAGTACTCCATATGTTGCCGGAATTCTAAAAACACCAGATATAGATGCAACATTGGGACACTCAAACATGTGACACGATTCCATACTAATAAGAGGTCCAACATCCCCGTTCGGATTTTGAAGGAGTTTTGCACACTCTTGAGGCTCCGCACCAAAGTTCATATACGTAAGATAATTACATGTTTTCTCTATTAAAAATAGTTTATGATATTTAAGCAGAGAATATGCTTTCAAAGCCAATACTTTAGACTCAACCATATCAACGGAAGATTTCTGTAAAGAGTTTTTGCTGGATGCTGCAAGTTTCGCCCTGGCAACTTTTGCAAAATTATCCATTACTTCAGTTTGCTTTGAGTTTATAGTGCCAAGTAAACTACTCATTATTTTGATATTAATTCTGGCCTTTGGACATGAACCCATTGCCGCCGAAGCTATTGCTGGAACGGCACCAGCAGCTGTTTCTGGATTTTGAATGACATTGCAACATTCAGATATTATTTCTTCTAGCAAACCACCATATTCTTCAACCAATTCATCGGAAAGAGCAGGAGTAAAGTTGTTGTAAGCTCTAAGGAAATCTTTCGCATGTTCTGAAGTAAAGCTTTTGTCTTGAAAAAGAATTAAAAACTGTTTGATTTCTTTATAAGTAACTTCATTTTTCTGAAAGTTAATCGACATTGTTTCTGAGAGTTTCTTTAACCTTGGAAAGAATTTATCAACTAGAAATGCAAGTTTTGAAATGACGTTAGCTGACTTTAAAACTTCATCCAGTCGATCTAGAAAATCCAAAACATTACCCGCGCCATCAATAAGCATTCCAAATGGATTACCCATTGCAGAAGCAGATAATGCTAATTTTGCAACTTTTTCTGCCATGTCAAGTGATGTAACTGTAAACGCAAAAATAAATATATCTTTTAACTCATCAGCAAATTCTTTTTGCTTACGTTCCAACATATCACGCGCTTCCGTCCAGTCACCTTGACCGTACGTATCATCTGCTGATCCCATTTGCTCGTCGAATTCTGCAAGGTTACCAAAGTAATTTCCAAGATTGGAGGTCAGAGCATCTCCTAAATTATTAATTCTGTCTTGTACTTGTGAAAACTGTTGGTTCAAAAAGTTGTTTTCAAGTAACTTCATCGGATTAATTGAGGTCTCAATAACCACATTATTTTTTTCTTTATTGGATGCTGGAGATAAAATATCATCAAGAAATTCTCTCACTAAACAGTATTCAGGATAGCGTGGATCGAGTAGATTGCAATCTGTTCAGAAGTAACAAGATTGATCCAATTCCGATAGTGCATCAGCTGCTGATTTTACCAGTTGAGTGTAACTTCCTTCAAGACTTAGCCCGTCTAATATTTTTAGCAACTTCTTTGGAGTGCATTTAGCGCATTTTAAATACTTTTTAAAACCCAAGCAGTGAGAATTCAATGTTATTTGGCACTGCATTAATGAGTCCGTTTTTTCATCAGGACATTTTAATCCTAAGCAGTATTGGCTATAAAATGCTTCCGAATCATTATACGAATAAACTGGTACGCCTTTGGTACCTCTACCAAATTCATCTCCAAATAAACTACTGCAAACGGTCTGAGCCTCTTTGTAGTCCCATTTTGGTATAACAAGTCCATCGAAAGATGAAACAAATGGCAAGCCTATTAAATAGATTTCACCTTCGGTTGATGAACCGTTAGAAACTAACTTAAGAGTTGTCATATCTAGACATGTTACTCCTACATTCCCGCCATATTGATTGCACGAGTTCAACGTTTCATGATAACATTCACCGATGTAACTTTCATTACCAGTGCAGTTTACGTTTCCCATGATATAATTGGAAAATGTTATTCCTCCAAAAAAACTATAGTTATGAAACAGTGCTTTTGTATTTTCTGAAAAACCCAAAGTTTTGCAAATCACACTTGCTGATTCCAAGTTAAACCCGATGCAGCACACTGGTCTGTTTAAAATGAACACATCGCCATAATACTTGGATTCTATAAACATTTAAAAATGGTTGTAAAATGATAAATGGGCAATTAAACTGATACAACTATACATATTATACTTGTATGCATGTATACCGCTATAAATTTATGCAAAAGCAACAGCATTATCAATAACAAATAGAAATACAACAATGATAAAAGTAAGCCTGTTTACTTTCTCCCAACACTCTTAATTCTGTATGTGATATAATGGAACTTTTATTATGTTTATTTGTTATTGTGCAGTTCTTCTCGTCATGCCAGTTACCACAATCGTTATTAGAATCGCATCGCATATTATTAGGAACACATTTTCGACCAAGAAGGCAATAAACATCATCCATAGACGGACATGGATGCTCACAGTTTTCTTTACCAACAATATCTGATGCGCATTCATAAATTTCATTTTTTGTATTGCGGCACTTGCAATTTCTTCCTTGTCTAGAAGTAAGTTTCTATCAAGATTTAGAAAGAAAGTCAACTCATATCAAATTATGTTAGCTAGTTTATAAACAAGAAAATAAACACAAAGTTCTAACGGCAAACAACGCATAATTAGAAGTTTCAAAGTTCGTAGAAGTAAAACTCATACTGCCTTCTATGCAAGCATGCTTTATAAAACATTTTTTAAGACTGGAAACTTTTGAAGAACTAATGTAGAAAGTATAAGAAAAAATAGGTTTCTCATTTAAGTATTAGAAATTTACCTAATTGATAATTCACACAAGCTTTGATAAATAGGATTCCATTTCGTTTTGGAATGATATTCCTCATTTACATAGCATGATTTTCTCATGCAACAATCTTCCTTCAGTCCTACAGTTAAATGCTTATAATCTTCCTTCTGCTCTTGATTTTGAATCTTTTTTGATTTTGAAAAAATGATTTTGCTTTATCTTCACGCATGATAATGTTGTCGATACTCTTCTTGTAACTGTTCGTTGAACTCTGAAAAAAGTTGCAATTATTCACCCTGGAGTTAAAGAAAAATCTCTTATTTTCACAATATATTGCATTAGTTAAATCGTCTTTGAGTACTGATGCCTGAAATCGCATCAAAATGTTCTAGTGTGTTGGTGGCTTTAAATGCTTAACTTTAGCCATTTTGGTTGGAATATGAAAATACAACCAGTAAGACTATCAATAAAGGGAAAATTTCAAACGAGATGATGATGCTGTAAAAAATAAGGTATGTGATTAAAATCAAAATTCTCACGGTGTTCACTGTGATTTTTTTTTACTGATGAAATTATTCTTAAAGCTTTTTTTATTCCAAATTTAATGATAAGGTATGTTATGTGTTGTTCTTTTTCTCATTTAAAAAGTGCACTTATTGCAGTTGATTCTGTCATAGTGCTTCAGTAAAAATGAAATTTCATAATGACGCAGTATAAGTAGTATAAGGCGCTTTTTTAGTTTCTCGTCCTCCCTTTTTGTTCAACAAAACGTTTTTTGTTTTTTTTATTTGGCTTTCACTACACTCTTTATTTTCGGCTGCCGTAAACTTTAACCTCAATTTAAGGTTTCTTACTAGAAAAAGCATTGTTTAAAAAAAACGTTACGTAAAAAATGGTTTACAAACAAAAATAAGTTTTCTTTGTCAATAAAGTAAATGAAATTTTATGCACACCGGCTGAATCAAAATAAGCGTCAACGTTCGGTTTTTCCGTTGATAACGAAAAACAACGAACAAAGTACAAAACTTCTACATCAGTCTTTTAAAGGTAAATGGACTTTTCTGAGGTTTGTTAAAGCAGAACTTAGTACAACATAAACGTTTAAAACAGCAAGAGTTTATGGTGTAAAAAGTTGATATTCATGTAAACTGTTTTTATTTTTGAAAAATAAGTTTAAAAGGTTTAAACAAATACAGTTCTTTAATTAATGTGAGGTATCGCAAAATTCTTTCTGGAACCATGTAACTTTGTAGGTTTAAATATAACAGTTGTTTTAAACTCGATCTATTTCAAATAACTGATGCAGAAGGTTCAAATTTTTTTTTGTTAATATTCGTTGTTAACAGAGAAAAATTCGTTATTAAAATCAAAACGAGAATGCCTTAATAAAAATCTAAAAATGTAAGAATAAGCAAAACGGCATCATGTTAACTATATTTAATAAATCCAATCCACAAGATTGTGCTAAACAAATAAAGTTTGTGCTATTGTAATTACATAATTCTAGTAATAATAAAAATAGAAATGAAAAATAATTTAAATAACTGCTAATTAAAAAAAAAATTTCTTTTTAAACCATACAAATCACTAATATGCTATTCACACGAGGGAATATTTGGCGAAACATTACATGGAATATATAGGGAAAAGGCGGTTCTGGCGCATGAGCATAAAATGCATGAACAACGCATCAATTTTTTTAATGAAAGTAGTGTCTAAAATGCATATTTTTCAGTATTCAAGGATGATTTTGATGAATTTTCAGTTTTAAAAAGCCTTTTAAAAGTGAGCTTTAATGTTGTTATGAAGTTGTTATCTTGTAGTGACCGATGGCAAGTGTGTGAATTCCGTCATCTAAGATAATTCTTTTGTCATCGTTAGCGCTGAGTGCGACCTTGTTGATTTCTTCGGTGTATACGTCATGATCATGGGATCGGAAAACGTTCATGGTTGCAAGCTTTTCTTCCTTATTTATTAGGCAGTCATAGTAGTCTTGATGAGTAATCTTTTTTTTGACCACGTTCTTTTTAACCCCTTTGCATTTTTTGTGTTCTTGATCTTCTTTTTCAATTTCTTCAGGGATGTAGTAGGAGTAGAGCTTGGGTCGAAGCCCAACAAATTGCGTGATTTGTTTACCACCGGTCTCATCTTTAAACATGCCAATAACCTTTTTATTTTTGCCTACTTTGAAGCCAACGTTTTGAATGGCAGGATGGTCTTTTGGAAATTCGCTCGTGTCAAATTTGGCTTCAACATCATCAGCAATGTCTTTGTAAAAATCTTCCGTTTCAATTTCATAAATGAGCGAGTCAGTGTCGGTCATGAGTAATTTTGCGCGATCACCGTATTTAGGTTTCATGTAGTCATAGTGGTGTTCAAACATGAGAGTCTTGCTCAGGTCGAGGATGCTCATTCCTAAGTAAACAGGTTTATCGTAAGTGACTTGTGTTTTCTTCATGTGAATGGCAGTGAGGTTTTCATCAAAAATGGTGCATCGACTAAACCTTTCCTTTTTGGATAGTTTCAAGACTTCTTTTCTTGTGGTAACCAGTTTAATATCGACATGTTTTAGAATGTTTTCCATGGTTTTACCAAAGACGGAGTTGTTCATGAGTTTGAAAAAATCCTTCTCAAATTCGTTTTTAGCTCTTGTTCTTTTATCGGTGTTGCCATCAATGTATTTTTTCATAAAAGGCTCTTCTTCAAAGCTGATTCCTCGATGAATTTTGGTGATGACAAGTCCAAGTTGTTCATAGAGTTTTAGGTTTTCATGATGAACAACGTATTTTTCTTTGTTGTTTAAATTTGGAACGAGCTTGTTGACTTTTCCAATGGTTAATCTTTCAGGAGCCAAAGGGTAGTCGTTGTGTAAATCGTGAAGCTCTTTAGGATAGCTCAAATTAACTTCGAGAAAGCAAGGCATCGATTTCCAATTTTCAAGCTCTTCATCATTCATCCATTTGAACTTTCTAACGGGAAGAGCTTTGCTCATAGCCCATCCATAAAGATTGTTGGCGTCTAAGTACTGAATAAATGTGGATGGTTGTGAAGGATCATAGTCTTGCATGTATTTGTTGTTGGCATTTCCAAGTCGATTCGAGATCATGCATATTCCACCGCGTATTCCTCTTTGGATCATGTGGAGCATATCGATATCGGTGATCAAGTCCAGCTCAATTTTAGTTTCTTTTAACATAGCGTCCCAAGCCAAACCAGGAGAGGTGTAATACCAAAGAGGGTCGAGACTGTAATATTCCATGCAAGTGTCTCTAAAATTTTCAAAGACATCGGCAAGATTAAGAACGTCGGACTTGTTGTACAGCTCGTGATAATCTTTAAAGGTTTCGCATCCAAATACTTTCCAAACGTTTTGCGCATGCGCATAGTCTTCATCGCTGATGTGTTTATCGTTTAGTCTAGAATAAAAGGCTTCTTTTGGTGGCAATTGCGTTTCGGAAAACTTTTCAATCGAGTCCACCCATTCGTAAGGGTAAACGCCTTTTCTTAGCAGCAAATTTCTTTGTTCTCCGCTGTAGAATGAATTGAGATGTTTGCACATGATGTCTCCTTTTTTAAATCTTCTATGAGCGCAATCTTTGCAATTGGCTTTGCACTTGCATTTTTTACCTTTCTTATCAAGACAGTCCTTTTTGCATGTCTTAGGGTCTAATTTAGAGCACTCCTCACACAAATCTTTAACAAGATTGTCAGTTAAATCTTCTAAAGGGCTTTGCATGAACCTGCAGCTGTCAATGAACCTCAAATCTCTATACACTTTTGTTGGCTTTCCTTTCTTATTGATAAAGTCTCCCACTTTGATGCTTTTCGAGAAGCTGATGTACTTTTCTTCGCTGTTGGGTATGCAAGTTAGCTTTGCCTTTTTTCCACCTAATTTCTTGATGAACAAATGACTGTCGTAGCCAGTCAAGTTATGAAAGGCAACGGGTATGAATTTTGGAATTTGATAATCAATGTTGCATTTTTTATGAGCAGCACCACGGTACTTTCCAGTCAAATGACAGTGATCCCACACTTTATCACCGTTAAGATCCTTTTTGCAAATGTGACATTGGGTTGCAGCTTCAAACTTCTTTTCATCCTCATCAGTCTCAGGTTTCTTTTTTTCCCATTGTTCTTTCCGTGATTCGATGTCGTCATAAATTTTTAAAAAGTCATCTTCAATCATAGTAACAAACTTTTCACCTACGTCATCGTCTTCGCTTTCGGCTGTGTACTTGGCAAGTTTACTTTTAAAGCCATCAGGTCCTACGATGTAATAGTAGAACGAGCTTGGAACATGCTTTTGGTATTTTTTGGTATTTTTTGGTATTTCAGTGTTGTCCTCGATGGGCTTGATGAAACTTTCAAAGTCGGCATAGACACAGTACGGAACTCTCATGGTGTTGTTGTAGTTTTTAAACTCAAGGGTTGACCCTTCTTTTGGAAGATCGATTCTCATTGGAGCGTTATCGTAACAGTATTTTCGATGGATTTGAAGCTTTTCTTCAAGGTCGTAACCATGCATGCAATTTCTGCAAAAATATCTTTTATGTTGATGTTTTGATGCTGAAGAACGAGCAAACCGACTGAAATTGTTAATGAGGAAGTAATGGCTGTTTTTTTCGTTTGAGATAAGAAGCAAATCGATATTATGCTTTCGATCATGAAATTTCGATATTTGCAAAGGTTGCGGTTTATTCTTTTCATACTCAAAGACGTTCACGCTAATGTCAGTATTATTTTTCTCAAACTTTTCAACATCAGTCGCCTTTAGAGGAAATTCCATTCCTTCCCAATGAAGCTCTTTCGATTGTTTAATTAATTCATTATCAATTCTTTCGTCGTCTCTATTTTTCATGTTAAGAGCTCTGGTGACACACCACTTGAAACATTCATTGTCGTTGTTTTCCATGTTGATGATGGCTTTTTTGTTTTTCAACTTGACAGGTAGCTCCATGTAAGAAGATCCATTAAAAGGCTCATGATCAGTAAAGCTAATGTCCATTCTTAAAATCTTAGACAAGACGCAATTGGATCCCATCTTGTTGTAATTGGCACTGCTTTCCAAGATTTTTTCTTCCATTTGACTCATGAGCGCTCTCACATCTGTACCCTTGAGTAATCTTTCCATGAAGGATGAAAAGTTTGCCAGCTGAGTAGTCTCTTCGCCTGTTAAGATGCTTACGCGAGTCATTTCACAGACAAGAGTCATTCTCATCTTTGTGTTTCTTTCTCCTTGCATGGTCTGAATAACAGACTCTCTCACCAAGTTTAAGAAAGAAACAATATCTTGTTGCCGAGAATACGGCTCGTAAGAAAATACTCTGGTTGAACGCTCTGCTGAATGCTTAGACATATTAAACTTTATGGTGTAAGGAGCACTTGTAGACACTGAAGCTGGAACCGGAGCATCAAATGCAACACCTTTGAGAGACTTGATCGTTTTTTCAACTCCGCTTTTTACGCTGCTTACTGCATTTTTCACCGTAGTTGGAACGTAGGGATCAATGGCAGTGAGCACTTGGTTAAAACCGTTGGAGACAGTCGTTGCAATTCTTGAAAGCCATCCAGGTCTTGGAGCAGGAACAGGTTTTGGAGCAATGACGTTTGTTGAATCGGCAACAGGTGTGTCAAGGATGGATGCGATATTGGCTCTTGCTACCTGATTTTGCAAGCGAGCAGGACCAAACGAAATCAAGTCATTGGAAACAGGACGCAGAGCAGGCAAAGGTCTCGCCTCAGTCGTGCGTCTACGAGCAACATGTTGAGGAGCAGGACCAGATCCAATGATGGGTCCTATAGCTTCAATGAGCTCAGCTTTTTTCATTCTTGAGACACCTTTGATATCATCACGACCTTTAGCCATCTCTCTTAATTCTTTTACAGTTATTTTATTTCGATCTTTTCGATCATTAACAGACTCTTTGACACCAATGACAGGTTTTGTTGTTCTTATAGCTTCAACGAGCTGTTCCCTTGTCATTTTGGTATAGCCTTTGAGGTGCCTTTCTTTAGCATCTCTTCGTAATGATGCCATTGAGACTTTTGATTTATTTTCCATTTTTATTAACGGAAGAAAAAATTTTTCGATGTTTTTATCTTTCGCGATAAATTTTTCTGAAGATTGGCGGCTCATTTTATATCCGCCGTTACTTTCCTTAAGTCAATTCAATTTTTTAAAAAATCTCGGCAAACTGTCGGCATCGTTTTTTAATTCCCCGCGAAAAGAATTTAAAAAAATATGATGGAAACCATGACAACCATTAGTCTCAAAGATCTTTTTCAAACTGTTGATCGTATTCCCATTCTTCAAAACCAGAATCAAAATCAACCAAAAGAGGATTTCCATCTTTATCAAAGCCGAGTGTATAAGAAGCGCCATATTCATCAATCACATCATAATGGTCAACAAACACATATCGATTTCCAAGAACATCAATGAGATAACCTGATTCATCAATACTAAGCATCTTTTTTAAATACCAAGAAATTTCTTAACTAGAATTCAATTTTTTTTCAATTCTTCAAAAAGAATCAAAAAAGGATCTCAGTCAGATGTTTCAAGCAGCAGGAGCGCAAAATGGACCCGCTCTCCAAGAAGACGAAGAGAATTTTTCCCATTCTTTGCAATAATATCATTTTCCGACTTATCTTCAGGTTCGTCAGCTGCTTCATTGGAAATCCTGTTCATCAAATCAATGTCTTCAGCTGTGAAACTAGCAAGATAGTGATTGCCATCTCTGTACTCAATATTAATTTCTTCTTCTCCGAACATTGGATCTCCAGTTAAACTGTGAACATTAATAACAACTTGATCTCCTGATTCGTTCAAGACGATTGCATATGGAATACCATCTCTGTATTCAACGACAAGCCTTTTTGTTCCATCAAATGGATGATAGCGATGACCATATTTATCCATCATATATTCAATAATTCCATCGTCGAAGTAGACGTACCTTTCACCATTTTCGTCAAACTCAAATTCATATTCAGGATCTTCAAAAACAGTGATTTCGCTGACATGACCATGGAGCATTTCCACATACTGATGACCCAAGTCGTCAACGCGAACGACATATTGATGCCCAGCCTCATCCGTTTGAATCAAGACCCTTTTTCCGAAAGAGTCAAGCTCATAAGGAAGACTAAACCCATATCGACTTTCCCAAAGTTGCTCACCAGAGGGACCTGTCACGTATTGCCCATTTAATGCATCCATCTTTTCTTGCTGCGTTTTTTCTTTCACTCGAATTCAATTTTTTTTTTCAGCAAACTTTTTCAGCAAACTTTTTCACTTGAAAAAGAATCTCATTTAGAATACGATCTTCGAGAACTAAAAAGTTGAGCAAGATTATCAATCTTATCATGCTTTTCACCATCAATAAATAGTTGTACAATCATGTCAAGAACTTCAAAAGAACAATCTTTACAGCATCTTAAAATATGGTTTCTAGCTTCCAAAGAAAGTCCTCGCATCCTTCTTTGAATTTTTCGAACTGTTGGATCTGAAGACAGCTCAGACTCGATGTTCGTACCAAACTCTTTTTCAACAACACATTTGCTTTGATTATTACCCATTTTGTTTGCACCAAGATTTTTTTAACACGGTAAAAGCTAAAAAAATCAACCAGGGTAAAGAATTTCAAACTTGATTCCATTTTCAACCTTTCCATTTCGATTAGCAAAATATTCACATTTATGTCCAGTTCCTTTCACTGCCTTGTAAATAGACTTGTACTCAGTCACCTCACCCGTTTCAACGTTGGTCAATCTCACAGTGATTGGATTTTTTCTTGCTGAACGAAGCCATTCCCATTTTTGAATACCAACTGGTCTGCACTCTTTCACACTTTCCAAAAGATCATCTTTACTAATCAAGTTATTTTCAATCGCAAGCATCAACAGACCTAATAATTTGTTTGAGGTTTTGGTGACTCCGTTTTCCCTAAGCAAATTTTTCAAATACGACGTTGTATATCTCATTTTATTTACGCAAGAAAAAAAAATTTTTTAGATCATTTCATGATCCTTTCTGAAGGGTGTAAATATTCAAACTTGATTCCATTTTCAACCTTTCCATTTCGAAGCTTAAAATATCTCCATCCATGACCAGTTTCTTTCTCCGCTTTGTACATAGACTTGTACTCAGTCACCTCACCCGTTTCAACGTTGGTCAATCTCACAGTGATTTTCTTAACAGGATCAGCAATCTTCTTTTCTTTAGGTTCATGTATTCTTGGTCGACGTGTTCTCTTTTCTGTGGCTCTCTCCAAAAGATCATCTTTACTAATCAAGTTATTTTCAATCGCAAGCATCAACAACGTTGGCATATTTTTAGATGTTTTAGTAATACCTTTTTCATTCAGCAACTCTTTCAAAAACTTTTTTGTGTAGTACATTTTATTTACGCCGTGATTTTTTTAAGTCAATTCAATTTTTTAGATCCTTTTGGATCCGTGGAAATTCTTCGAATTTTTAACACGGTAAAAGTTTCCATGGATCTTGCTCAATAAACAGCAGTCATGTGAGTTCCATTTGAAACAAAATTAAGCATTTTATCAGAAATCACCACTGCAAAGATAACGGTATTTGCAACAGTTGAAGTTCGAAATTTAAGGTTGATCACCAATTCAGCTGTTTCTGAAGCCACTCTTTCTTTTTGCTTGCTGATATCAACAAAGAACAAGGGATACAATTTTAAATAATGAAACAGGGTTAACCCAGATTGACAAACAAGTTCGTTTGTGCCGTAATATTTTTCATCAAAAGAAAACGTATCTGCATAAGCCATGGTCACTTTCTTTTCTCCAAAATTCAAGTCGTAATTAAAATTTGGATACTTTATTCCATTGACGGTCACGTAAAAATTGCTAATATCGCAATGGTCAAATAGTGACGGATTAACAGTTTGACTGGATGGTCTGTTCGTCTGAAGTCCAAACAAAACAAACATCGGAACGCTTTTGTCGGTGATTCTTCCAAGCGACCAGGTAAATTCTGTTTGACCGGCAGGAATAAGCTGTCTTTCACATTTGTTTGATTTATAAGCTACTTCGATTGGTATCTTTTGAGCTATTAAACTCATGAATTCAGCATTTTTAGAAACACTCAATTCAACGCGTGGCATATAAAGCCTGAATTTTTTAAGATCAATCATTCCTATACTAGCGCTTTCCGCTCTGTAAATCGCATCATCACATTCTTTCTTTGTAAAGGTGATGGTGTGTCTAAACCCATAAACAACTTTATCATAGGTTTCGCAAAATCCAAAAATGTGTCTTAAAGGTATCCTGAACGAAAAAGCGCCAACGGATGTAGTGTCTGCAAACAAATGGTCTCGTCTAACTTTAAATCCTTCATTTTCAACAAGATTTGATGTGTCCATAAACCACATTTGCTTCATACCATCTGTCATCTGAAATCCGTGAGGGTATTTCACTATTCCAAGAATGGTGGTGGCATGACCTGGATAAATAACTCTTTCCACTTGCTCTCCAGACAAGTCATAAGTCACGTCGTTGAACAAATACATCAAAGCATTATTCACCAAGGCGATCTTGTCTGTGGCTTTATAAAAGGTTCCATCACTCTTTTTTAACACTCCTTCAATAAGAATGTAAGCCTCTGATGGTAATGTTTTAATAGATTGACAGTCAATCTCAAAAGTAATCGTGCCTGAAGAATTTAAATCAAGATTGGTTGGAAGGTACTCAAAAAAATCCACTTTTTCAATGCCACTGTCATTCTCTGATTTATCACTCACTCTTAATCGATCAGTAGTTATCATTTTATAGAAAGAAAAAATTTTTTTATATCATTTCACACTCATCCTTCAAGACTTAAAATTATGCGATCTTCATGCCTCTTCCCATCTTCACTAAGTCTTGGATTCGAATCGCATTCTGTTTCGACATTTTACTTATGGATGAACCAGTCTTTAATTTCTCAATGGTCTTTTTACCTTTATCAACAGCCACATCTTTAGCAGCAGAAATGGCAGAAAGGGCTAACTCTGTTCCAGCAGATTTTGCAGCTGTAATCGCCTCTCTTCCCAACTCGCTTTTTGCAATCTTGCCAGCCAAATTAGACGCTGCTCTTGACATACTTGAAGCAGATGCTCTTTTGATGAAATTTTTAATCAAGTCTACAATGCCACCTCCTCCAACAACGTTCTTTTTCACATATCTTCTTTTGTTCACAATGAGCATTTTTCGTTAAGATCCTTTCATGTTAAATCCCTTGATGCTTTGGATCCGTGGTGTGTATTAAATTTTATCAATCGTCTTCATTATCGCTTTGTATTCCCCTTTAATAATCTCCTTTTGTCTCAACAACTCATCACAAATGCTCACAGCTACATTTCTCGATGCTGTATTTCCAGCATGCCAAGCAGCAATACTCAATTCAAGCTTTTCAACCAACGCATTCGGATCGCTCGGAAGAATAATCACTCCACGACCTTTTTTCCCTTTCTCAATACGCACCATTTTTTCCCAAATAGGAGCAATAAGTTTCTGATACTTTGATCTTCTTGAAGCTTTCGGTTTGTGAGGTTGTGTATCAGATCTTATAGCATCGCTGTCCATTAAAATTTTTTCATAATTCTCCAAATCTTCATCCGTATACTCGCTTGGTATTTCAAACTTTGTCATGAGCTCCCAAAGACCTTTTGTTCTTTCATACCTTTCATCACCGACAATAATGTCATCTCCATCCATTTCAACCTCCATTTTACCAATAAACATTTTATCTCCAACCTTATTCACTTCAAAAGGCATTTTTGACACAAATTTTTTAGATCCATGGAAAATCTTCTCGTTGCTTTCGATGAGCGGCTTGAACAGCTTGCTCGCATTAGCTTGAAAATCAGCATCTAAAATGTTGTCGTTGATGCTGTTTTGATAAATCCCCTTTCTTCTGTCATTCACTTCCTTCACAATCTCATCTCTCTTGTTCGGGTCTTGTATTTTAAAGAAAAACATCTTTTTAAAATACGTGAGAAAAAAATCATAAGTTGGTTTTTACGACTACGTTGATCCTTTGGATCCGTGGGAAATCAAGATTTCTTATAAAAATTGTTGAACGCTTTAATCGCGTCATCTCGACCTTTTTGGATCAAGTTCTCTTTCATCACTTCATCAATACCCTTTTTGGTTTTGGTTCGTATTTCCTCCGTCATGGTCTTAAACTTTTGAAGCTCACCCAGAATCAACTGAAACTCTGAATCGCTTATTCTTCCATCTACCAACGCCTTGTAAATGTGCTCGCTGATCGTGTTCAATTTTGACTCTGCCAGCACTTTTATCTTTTCATGCTTTTCCGCTTTCAATGCTATCTTTTTATTCACTTGACCTCCGACAATCGATAAAAAACCCATTCCAATAGCCGCACCTTCAAACGCAATCGCTACAGGACTTGCAATAATCGTAGACAAAAGACCAATTCCAGTCGCACCCAATGCTATGCATAAACCTTGCATCGTATTGTCCACATTCGAAATGATCCTGAAAACGCGATGGTACTTTTTGCTCAAAGCCATTCTTTTCACTTTTTCAGTTTCTATTTCTTTCTGAATCTCGCCGATCTTCTGAAGACGATGCCCTTCATCTACAGGAGCTGATGGAAGAACTGGATAAATTTTTTCATTCAATATCTCCATTTTTCACTAAGAAAAATTATTTTAAATCAATGTATGTAATCGTACAGAACTTTTCACCTTTTTTAACAATCACGTCCTCTTTGCTGTTGCTGTTCACGTCCATAATGACTTCATCTAAAGACTCTGAAATAATGACTTCGTTCTTTCTATAATTCAACTGCTCAGTAATCTTATTCATTAATGTTATCACTGCAATACCTTTCTCAAACTTCAACCCAATGAATAAAGCTATTGTTGTATGTGAGAGAGCAGCAAATTTAATATCTTTCTGAGCAAAAATCTCATACTGTCCTTTGTCGTTATAATAGGGTGGATGATCCATCGTTTTCGTATAAAAAATAATGTTACTCGGTCTTCTCTCTTCCACCTCTCTAATCCTCTCTTCTAAAAATTTTAGTTGCAATTCCAAACTGTGAACTTCAGCTGAGGCAACATTTCTAAAAAACTTGTGAGGAGCATGCATTTTCAAGATGAAGAAAATAATTTTAAATCCTTTTTGGATCTTGCAAACTGATTAATTCATCGTTGTTCACCCACGAATTAAACGAGTCTGGATATCCCAACCATTTGACCAATGATTTTTTATTCGTCTTGCGAACGATTTTTTCAATCCTGAATATGTCTTGACGCGTCTTTTGCATTTCCTGCTCGTAAAAAGTACCTTGAATTTCTTCACCGTTAGCATCAGCGATTTTATACGTGGGTGGATTCGTATGCTGAACATTTGATACGGTAAAAACCTCCTCAGTCCATCTTGGCGTATACCCTTTTTCAAAATGAGACTTCTTTTTTACAATCCTCACTTGATCACCCATTAAAAATTTCGGTTTTGCTGGTAATGTTTGATCCTTTCCATACAGATTCCACCATACCCTACCTTTTTTCTTTTCATCGCTGGCTTCCACTGGAGTCATTTTGATGGAAGAGTGCTTTGTGTTGTTGTAATTTTCCACCATCTCATCCAAAACGTCAACGTATTTATTGGTATTGTTGGCTGAAAAATATTTAAACATCCTCTCTTTCATCGTTCTGTTCCATCGCTCAACGACACAGCTTTTTTCCTCCTTTTCAGTAGAGTACAATTGAACACCTAACGCTCTCACATGCTTGTTGTAAAATTCTTTTCCTTTATCTACCCACAATTTCATGCACTTTCTTTCTTGGAATATCTTTTTCAACGCTTCAGCCACTTCAAGACCTGTTTTACTTTTTAACGGAACAATCCATCCATACTTTGAAAACACGTCGATCACCATGAGCAAATATTTCACTCTATTATTGAATTTTGAAAAAGACTGCATGTCCACCAAATCTGCAGCCCATATCTCATCAATGTCGTTCACAATCACCCTTCTTCTTTTAAAATGATGAATGACAGGTTTATGAAGCTCCTCTGCAAGCTGGTCTGTCCATTTCAAATCACTTACACCCAATCCAAATTTAGCTTTGGCTTTAATCACAGGCGCAATGAGCTTTCTTTCATTCATCTCTCTTTGAGTGGGGTTTGGAATGGAGTTCATTTCTTCAAGCATCATTTGATCAGCCACATTCCTGTTTTGTCGGTCGTTAAAATATTTATAAGCCAAATCATGGTGATACGCTGCATTGTCCACACTGTCTACCGGCTTGCTCCAATCTTGATACATGTCGGTGGATGTGAGCCTTTTGTCCAAATTGGTTCCAGGTCCTGCAAAGTTCATCCCAGGAATATGCATTTCTCCTGGAAATTTTGCCCATGGAAGCTTCACTTTGCTCGACAGCTTATTGATCGATTCGACTAAATCACTTCCTTTCGTTGTCGAAGAAGATGATCCATCGAGCGCATGCGAAGAAATAAATTGGCATTTGGTCGTTGCGCAAGAGTCGCAAGTCCCTTTCAACATAGGCCTATTGTTTTTTGTCATCTCCTTTTTCAAGTGAATGGTTTCAGTTTCTCTTTTGCATTTGACACAATACATTTTAACATATATAAATAAGTTTTTTTAACATAAAAATGGACATTGTTGATTTGTCATATGATAAAGAAAGCACAAGAAATCATAACAAATTATTTCCAAGAGACATTCGAGGACTCATCGTTGGAAAGTCTGGCTGTGGAAAAACAACATCGATGTTAAACCTGTTATTAAGACCTGGATGGCTGGATTATAACCACTTGCAAGTCTTTGGCAAATCTCTTTTCCAACCCGAATATCAAATACTCAAAAAAGCCTTTGAGAAGAAACTACCAAAAGAACTCATTCTCCAATTGCTCAATAAAAACAAAATGAAAAAATTGAATTTAAACCCTAAAGATGTGATTGATGAACTTTCAAAAAATTATTCTGAAAACGAGTGTATAGAGTGTCATTTTTTCGAAAATGAAGAAGACGTTCCTAACCCTTCCGAACTTGATCGAACAAAAAACAATCTGATGATCTTCGACGATTTAAGAGGAGAAAAACAAAGCATGTGTGAAAAATACTACACGCATGGAAGGCACTCTAACGCAGACTGCTTTTATCTCGCTCAAAATTTTTTCGATCTTGACGGACATGCCATTAGAACCAATGCCAACTTTATTTGTCTATTCCCTCAAGACGATGGAACTGTTGGTGAAATTTATAAAAGACACGCCTCATGTGATATGGACATAAAAGAATTTAGAAAGTTTTGTAGAGATTGCTGGTCTAAACCTCGTGGATTTGCCGTCATTGATCTATCCTCTGAAAAAGATAATAGAAAATACAGAAGAGGTCTGGATGAATTTGCCTTTTTCTAACTTAAAAATTCGAAGAATTTCCACGGATCCAAAAGGATCTAAAAATCACTAGTGATTTCCACGGTTTCAAAAGGATCTAAAAAAATTTCGTCCATTTTTAAAAAATGTCAGGTACTATAATCGATGTAGATGATAAATCAAGTGTTATCACGACTAATTTTTTAGACAAAATCGTCTTTGAAAAAGGAAAAAGCTACGAAATGGCTTTTCTCGGACTTGAGACCTATAACAGTATTCCAAACATAAACAGCAAAAATAATTCAATCAAATACAGCATGAACAATGGTGCTCATTGGGAAACCGTTATCATCCCTGACGGAAGCTACGAAATAAAAGACATCAATGAGTTTATGCAAAGGTCAATTTCATCCACCATACAAAAGGCTCAACGTGGAAGTTATATTATTGCGAATAAAATTAGCTACTCATCAAGCAACCTTCAAATTGCAGTAAATGTCAACACCTTAAAATCAACCATTAAACTTGGAGCGAATTATATAATCGACTTTAACGTGGATAACAGCATTGCTTTAGTTTTAGGGTTTACTAAAAGAAAATTAAACTCCAATTCAGAACACGAGTCAGATCATATCGCTAAAATTTTAAGCATCAATACCATTAGAATTGTTAATAACGTCATCGGATCATCCTACGTTAATGGTAAGCAATTAAACTGCATCTACTCCTTTTACCCACAAGTTGACCCTGGTTACAAAATCATCGAAAGGCCTATGCATTTAATTTATCTTCCTGTTCAAGTTCCTGAAATTTCAAAACATTAAACTCAACATCTCGCAAGGACAAGCTGACAGAATTAAAAAAGCGATGCATGATAAAACTGCAACCAGCATAAAACTCACTCATCAAGACTTGAACGGTGAACATGTTCTTGCTGTCACGCAAACCCAACTCAACCAAATTGCAAAAGCCTATAAAGCTGGAAAAGGCGTCACGCTCAAACTCAGCAAAAAACAACTCATGCACAACGCAAAAGTTGAAGGTGGATTCATCGGTGCCCTTTTACCTTTACTAGGTACGCTTGCATCCCGTGCAGCTCCAGTACTTGCAAAAGGTTTATTAGGTGGACTTGCTTCATCTGCCGGTTCAGCTATGGTTGATTCTATCGCTGGACGAGGTGTTAATCATAAAAAACCCAAAACATTTTACTTGAGCAAAGATGGAAAAGGCATAAAAATAACCAAATTTGGCTCTGGCTTATTCTTAAAACCTTGGAATGGAAACACTCAAGGCGATGGGCTCTTTGTTAAAACTGGAAAAGGACTCTTTGCTAAAACTGGAAAAGGACATGAAATAACAGGAGGTTTCATCGGTGCTCTACTCCCCTTGCTCGGTACGCTTGCAACCACTCTTATTTCCGGTTCTGGTTTACTGCTCGGTCCCAATTCACCCTTCAATAGCATACCCATTTTAGGATCTATTCTCTAAAAAATCTCAGATTTTCCATGAATCATAAAATGATTTAATTTAAACTTTTTAAGAAATTAAAAAAATGATCGACTTTCAATGGATTGACGTAGAAGGAATTGTTTTACCTAATGAAGCTTTAACTAACTTTCAATTGATAAAGGCTGCTAAACAGTTAAAATTGAAAAACTTTCAAGGTGTTTTTGTGAGGGATGATTTATCAAAAAAACCGAGAAGAAAAGAATGTGGGATTGTCAACACGGGAGACTCAGTCACAGGCGGATTTCATTGGGTGTGCTGGTATAAAGACGCTGACAAAAAATACAGCTTCGACTCTTATGCTCAGCCTCCTCTTGTTGAGCTGGTAGACTACTTGAAAAGCCCTGTTTATTACAACAGCGAGCAAGTTCAGTTTGGTGACACTTCTTATTGTGGCCATTTGTGTCTTTACGTCTTGAAAAATTTACAGGAAGGTCTTGACTTTCAAAGCATTATTAACACCTTGTGGTAGACTGCCTAATAAATAAGGAAGAAAAGCTTGCAACCATGAACGTTTTCCGATCCCATGATCATGACGTATACACCGAAGAAATCAACAAGGTCGCACTCAGCGCTAACGATGACAAAAGAATTATCTTAGATGACGGAATTCACACACTTGCCATCGGTCACTACAAGATAACAACTTCATAACAACATTAAAGCTCACTTTTAAAAGGCTTTTTAAAACTGAAAATTCATCAAAATCATCCTTGAATACTGAAAAATATGCATTTTAGACACTACTTTCATTAAAAAAATTGATGCGTTGTTCATGCATTTTATGCTCATGCGCCAGAACCGCCTTTTCCCTATATATCATGGAGCATTAAACATGAACAAATATACTCTCGTGTGAACGCAACTTGAACAAAAATTCACGGAATATTAAAGAAACTTTTGTACCGTACCGCCAACCCAGAACAAATAAATGTTCTGGAATATTTCTTTGTTAACTAAACGTATAAAAAAACTTGATACCAATTTTAACCTTCCTTAATGTATATTCAGAAAAAGAGAGTACGTATATGTTATTAAACAATAAAATAAAACAGATAATAAACAATAACAACGAGTAATAACTGAAAAGCGAGACGGGATTTAAAGACACATCTCTTTTAAGGTATGATATGAAGCAAAAAGAAAAAAATGTTTTAGAAAGTATTTTTATTCTAGTTATTAGATATTTTATGTGTTTTTTTTTTTTTTTTTATAGAAAAATGATTAAAAAACAAAGTTCAAAACAATAAGAGATTAGAAAATGTGTGAATGAATTTTATTTAAATAATAATAATAATAATAATAATAATAATAATAATAATAATAATAATAATAATAATAATAATAATAATAATAAAAATAATAATAATAATAATAATTATAAAAATAATAATAGTAATAATAATAATAATAATAATAATAATAATAATAATAATAATAATAATAATAATAATTATAAAAATAATAATAGTAATAATAATAATAATAATAATAATAATGATAATAATAATAATAATAATAATAGTAACAATAATAATAATAATAATAATAGTAATAGAAAAATGAACAAAAAACCAAGAGATTAGAAGAGATTAGAAAATGTGTGAATGAATTTTATTTAAATAATAATAATAATAATAATAATAATAATAATAATAATAATAATAATAATAATAATAATAATAATAATAATAATAATAATAGTAATAGAAAAATGAACAAAAAACCAAGAGATAAGAAGAGATTAGAAAATGTGTGAATGAATTTTATTTAAATTACAGAAAATGCTGGTAAAAAGTTCTCTTATGACCGCTTTAAAACTGAGAATATACCTAACAGTACCATCTACAAGATAACTAAATGTGCTGAAAGTGAATCTGGTTCAAGGAAGTGGAGGAAAGGCTAAGAAAATGACCTAGACAAACATTAAAAGGCTCAAACTTATGTTTGACCATAAATATGGACTTTCTCAATGACAGGCAGGTAAAAAAAGTTCAACTGCACTCAGCAACACATTTGTAAGATGTTTTTAAAAAAAGACAAAAATTAAACCAAGAAAAAAAATGACATTTCCAAAACATTTTTGACCAACAAAAAGCAGTTGCTAGAACTAAGTGCAGTCAATTATGTCAGAAATTCAAAAATCATAAACCAATCATGGATGATGAGTTTTATTTCACATTAAATTACTCCAGTATCAACGGAAATGATATATTTTATACTAGCAATGTAAAATCTACTCCATCTACAGTGAAATACCATGTGTGTACGCCGCTGCAAGGAAAATTTTGAAGAATATTTTGTTCCGGTAACACTTCTTCCTGAATAATGTTCTACCAAACGTCGCTCGTGTAAACATGGTATAAGGCAACAAACCCTAATTCTACAGGAAAGATAAAAAAACTGTTTAGACACTATTTTTTCAAACTTGGGTTTTTCAACTGTGGACTTGTTGCTTTTCTGTGTGGACTTGTTGCTTTTCTGCGGTGAGCGATTTATATGATGATAATTATATTTATTTTAAAGAAAAAAAAAAGGTTTAAAATAAAAATTAAAAAATTTTTTGTTAAACCCTTATCTATAAAGCACAAAGTAAAGAATTATTGAATTTCTTTTTTTCACAAAAATTCTACTTAACTTAATATCAAGTTGTCATGGCCTAACTTACCTTTAGTTTTTGAGATGTAACTAAACACAAATATAAGTCATATCAAAGTTTTTGGAATTCTAGATAATTAAGGAACCCTTTCTAATACGTCGTTAACAAATTTATTCAAGCAAGCTGCTCTTTGGAGTGGTAAATGATGTTGAAAATAGTGAAAACCGGATAAAACTCGTTAGAATCGGAGAAAAATTTTGCATGATAAATAGCACTTCACCGGAGGAATTGAAACTTTGACAAGAATGGCTGCTCTCTGTTTTACATTATAATTTCTCTTTCTCTTTAATATTATTTCACGTTGTATGGGTTTCTCTCTCTCTCTCTTACTTTACATTATTTGAATGTTTCTCTCTCTTTTTTACATTACTTTACTTTATTTGAAAATTTCTCTCTCACTTTAATATCATTTTTTATTACTTGCGTATTTTGTTCTCTTTTTTTTGAAAAATATTGTGTTTGACATACTTTTTAATATTTTCACAAAGTAGTAGATCATAGATTTAGACAAATAAAACCTTATCCTATTTTCGCAATAATTGAGGTTCAAGTTTACGGCATTCGAAAGTAACAAGTGTAGTAAAAGCTAAGTTTTAAAAAAAATCATTTTGTTGAACAAAAAGTAGGACGAGAAAGTCTGCCATGTTGTTGATCTTATTGCCTACCTCAGAAATGAGAGAAAAAAAACTTATTAAGTCCGTGGGAAGATCAATTTAAACTTTTAGCAGATACCCATTAAAATAAACCTGCCCTTTTTTAAACAAGTTATATAATGATTAATTCTGATTTCCTAGTAAGATTCTCAACTGCCTGAGTATGAACCATTATCATCATCATTATTATTATTATTATTGTTATTATTATTATTATTATTATTATTATTATTATTATTATTATTATTATTATTATTATTATTATTATTATTATTATTATTATTATTATTATTATTATTATTATTATTATTATTATTATTATTATTATTATTATTATTATTATTATTATTATTATTATTATTAATATTATTATTATTATTTTTATTATTATTATTAATATTATTATTATTATTGTTATTATCATTATTGTTATTATTTTTATTATTGTTATTATTATTATTATTATTATTATGATTATTATTATTATTATTATTATTATTATTGTTATTATTATTATTATTATTATTATTATTATTATTATTATTATTATTATTATTATTATTATTATTATTATTATTATTATTATTATTATTATTATTATTATTATTATTATTATTATTATTATTATTATTATTATTATTGTTGTTATTATCATTATTTCAAATAATATTGAATATAAATATAGTATTCAATAACATTTAAAATATATCTTTTAAGGTTTTTCCTGATTTTATCTAAATACTAAAATCCTCTTTACTCTTAGGCGAGTCGCGTCGTTTTAGCTTCAATTTCTGGCTACGAGCGTCTTGACAAAATGCTGTTTTATCATGACACGACACTACATGACGCTATCTTATCATGAATACTTGATTAGAAAATCTCATTTGTGAACAGGAAAAATCGTTGTAAAGTATATGAAATTTATAAAGTTCATTAAAACTTATACTTTATATTTAAGCTTCAATTTGTTTTAAATAATGCATTAAACTTACAGGAGCTCTCCAGTGCCCAGCTTCACATTTCCAAGCTGCCCAATACAAAAAACAAACAACCATCCATCGAAAAAACATCTTAAACAAAAATTATTAAAGTTTGTTGTGACCATTTTTTATTAAATATTACTTTTATAAACATTTATTACATTTTATAAATAATTTTTGTAGCAAAATATATTCATGTTCCTCTATACAATAATATTTTAAAAAACTATTTTTCAATCCAGTATTAAACGCATTTTGAAAGATTTTATCTGCTTTCTATGTTTCTATGATTTATATATCGTTTGCTCTGGCGAAACTTCCACATAGAAACTCTTTCATAGAAAATTGGCGAAAGTTCGGCACAGTTTATAATCGAGGATACTGTGACATTACGTCGCATTTGCTTTTATAATTTTTGTAATTGTCATCATAAGTTTTGATATTAAAATGCAACTATTTTTGAGACGTATTGGATTGTTGTATTTCAGATTATAAATATACGAAAATTCGTAAACATTTGTTGCTTATTTTTAAAATATTTTTTATTCTATCATGTGTTTAAACTCATTGCTTGAGTAAAAACTTTTTACTCAAGCAATGTATATTAGGGGAAAGGTGCCTATGATGGCATAGTGCCTATGATGGCATACTGGTCATATTTCCAAAAATATTAGTTTTGGTACGTAAGTGATTAGACCAACATGTGTATATTAGTAATTCATTACTTCTGGTAAAAATTCGTCCCTCTGTCATAAATAATGCTTTTGTAATCAACGAACATAAATTTTCGCATGTTGTGTTGTAGTTTTAATGCCCTCATATATTCAGGATTACGATTTTATTATACATCATACAGAAGTGAAATTTTCATGCATTTCATCTGCAGGCTTTGTACATTTATTAGAATACTTATTTTAATGCTATGTGTAGAATAAGGTAGACACAGCTTGTTTTAGTAAATATGGTGACTCTTTCCTATGATGGCATACCGAGGAATTGCCAACATTGAAAAGTCTGCAAAATGAATTGAAAAAAATGCCTGAAATAAATTTTTATGCTAATAAAAAGGTGATCAGGCTAAGAACAAAGATGAAATACAAGAGTTTGAGAAACCAACACGTTTGGAAATGAAATCTCCCCCATCACAAGCTTCCATATACATTGGATCTTCTGTTTCAACAAAAGAATAAGATCTGTAATACAAAAGTTGTGTCCGGTGCCTTTAGCAACCCCTAAAATCGAATTTAAAAGGGCACGAAAACGTGGAAAAACTGGACCTCTGAATACCACACCGGATATCCAAGAATTAAAAGATAAGGCAAAAGAAAAAGATAACAAAGAAAAAGGAAAAATTTGTTAGAAAAACAAAAAGAAAGACGACTGTTGAAGAAAAATACTACAGTGAGGAGATTAAAGGAAGTAATAATAATATGAATTTCAAATCTGATACAGCATTTTTGTATTGTTATGAACTTTATACGCTGTCTTGCTCTAAAGAACCATGGATTTGTTGTCAAAAATGCAGATCTTGGTGTCATTTTTTATGTGCAGGCATAAATAGAAGTAGAAAAAAATTTATATGTGAACTATGCTTATAGACCAAATATTTATTAACTCTGTTTTTTTGATAAGCTGTGTTTCGATTAATAAAAAACAAAAAAAATTCTTGTTTGTCTATTTTATTTAAAGTGTGCCATCATAGGAGCAGTTAGTTGCCTATGATGGCATACTTGTATTTTTTTTTTTTTAATGGTATAAACTTATAAAAAAGCAAAGTAGTTAAAATTCTGAGGTTCATTATTATTCTGCATGCTAAAGGAAATACACCCATGTCAAAAATTATTTTTTAAGTTTTCAGGTAATGACTCAAAGAAACGGTAAAGTTAAGTATGCCATCATAGGCACCTTTCCCCTACATATTAGGTTTTATATATATTAGGTTTTTACTAAAAACCTAATATATAAAAATAAAGTTGTTGAATTCTGATTTCTTAACAACTCTTTAATGAAACTCTTCTCATTATTACTCAATGATATATTGTATATACTAGATGTCTAACTTCGATCCGAAAAGTGAAGCCGTGGAAGCCATTTCTAATTCGGGCAAAAACATGCATTTTTCAGTTTTATTTCGCACGTCGGATATAGCTTTTGCCCTTATAACAAATGGCAGATTCAATTTGTAAACAAAGAAAGCGGCTTCACTTTTCGTCTAATAAAATTTCGCAAGTTAGTAATCTAGTATATATAATATATCATTGTTATTACTTGACTCATTTTTAAAATTATTTAAAATCCCAGAAGGTTTAAAATTACGGGTTAACTTTTTTATTCTTTTTTGAAACGATCGTAAGTACGTATACTGTCATTAAATAATCATAAGTGCCTAGCAATGCGTTAAACATTCTTTAGTTCTTAAGTTCTTGGTTTTACTTTTTTAGTAAGGTCGTTCACGGAAGCAAAAGTTGAATTTTCGATTAAAAAAAAAAAAAAAAAAAAATCAAAGCATTTTTTTTACTTTCGAATTTCTAAAATTTGTTTCGAAATATTTTAGCGAGTTCGAAATTCTGAAAATAATACCGAAACAATTTTTCACTTTCAAAATTCTGAAATTTACTTCGAAATATTTTTGCAGGGATTAGAACCACAAAGGTTCTTTTACAGGGATTAGAACCCTCATTATAAGATTGGGCGTTGATATTTTGTGACATTTTATGGAAAAGGGATCTGAAAAGTTTTTTGCGTGACATAATTTGCAAATAACCCCTTACATCTACACGATGAAATGTTTCATATAAAATATTAGCACTCTCAAAGTGAATAAAACCTGCCTACAGCAAAAGCTACTTAAGTGTTTTTGTTTACAATTTAAAATGTAAATTTTAAACGTAGAATTGTTTAAGTTTTTACTATTCAAACTTTTACTTATTATTTATTGAATGAAGATGCTTAAAAGCATCTTCATTCAATATTGAATAAGAAAAGTTTGAACTTCTAATTCAAAATCAAATTCAAAACTAAAATTGTCGTAACAACACTACTTTAAACTATAGTTAAACTATAGCATAAACTAGTGTAGTTACGACAATTAAAAAGTTCGATTGTCGACTAAATCGACTTTAATATATTTTCAAAAGTCGAACGAAGTCGACTTTTGAACTTATATTAAAGTCAATTTAGTCGAAATGTTACGGAGGGGGGTCGGGGGGGTCGGGGGGGTCGGGGGGGATTAATAAAAAAAAATAAAGTAATTTATGTTTGTTTTATATATTTTTAAATTATATAACTAAGATATTAAGGAAACAAAACAATATGAACCCCACGCAGGATAAATTTTGCTAGGTCCCTAAGATTTAATACTGTCAAAAAGTCCCTTTGATTTCTTGATAAATATAAAATAAATATAAGTTAAAATAGTAAAATAAAAGTAAATATAAGTTTTAAAATATACTATTTAAATATGAAGTGTCTCACAATTTAATTATCCTTAGAGCCCTAGTTAAAGAACGGAACGGATCGGCACTGTATATCGAATCGGCATTGTATGGAAATATTTTAAGTAACCTTTTTAGACGAGCCCTCGTTAAATGATCATTTGTAAACCCAGAAATACAGAAGCTAATTAACAATATTTTGGATTTAAATTAAGTGGGATATCGAAAAAAGAAATTTTTAATTTTGATTATTTATTATTTATAAAAGTACTAAAGAAATGAAAAATTATGTTAATATAGTAAAAGTAGAGAAAAAATATACAAAAATAGTGTAAGATGAAAATAATATTGTTTGTACAAACACACACCCAATGAATCTTTCCCAGCCTCTTTTCAGGCCTGTTTGTTTGCATATTATTTTTTAGATGCTATGTTAGAACTAAGATTTGGCAAGTTACTGTTAACATTACGAATTGCTAACGCGGAATTTGATTCTAGTTACCATACATAATTACCGGAAGAAGTTATGAAGCTACTTTCAGTATATTATAAGTTTCTCTTGAGTTACTTTTAGTTGTTCTCAAGTTACCGCAGATACCGGTACCGGAAACTAAAAGTAATTCTTTAGGAAGTTGCTGAAATCCTCAAACCCTTTACTTTAAGAGAGTAAGCAAAAAACTTAGTGCCGGTGTTGTATAAATTTATTTCCCCTATAAATTTATTTCCGAGTCGCACGCCGATTGGCTTAAGAGGTCCGCCCGAAAACTAAAGAGCACCCATATAAACTAAACAACAACACCCATAAATTTAATTCCGATATTGATTAAAAGTTATCAAATAAATAAATTGGCAAATTCTGATATATTATTTTTACATTTATTCTTAAACAATTCCTAAGATCAATGCTAAAACTCAAGAGTTACGTCTTGAAGAGATAAGGCATTACGTAATAGAGGGTAAGTATGCAAACACTGTTTTGAACAGTGAAAAACGAGGGCTAAGATTATCTGCAAAGAATTTTACAGGAATATGTAAGTCAGTACTCATAACTTAATATTTGAGAACTTTCCATTCAATTTAAAATATTTAGTCTTAAGTTAAAGCTTTTTATATACGTTTGAATTATGTTTAAAAAATGGTTAAATTTTCAGATGGACGTTTGTACTATAATAGAGATGAATCTCTACGACTTGTCTTATAATGATACTGGTGGGGCAATCAAGGAATAGTAAGAACACAAAGTAAAGTTAAAGCTTTATACTATTGGATGTCAATTACATCTGATGTGGAAGCATGGGTTAAGTACATGTTTATTACTTGCTTTTTACGTAGGTTACCTGTTTATTTTCCTAATAATATCAAGAAAATAGACATGTAACCTACATTAATAATGTACACTTTAAGTTGTATAAATTATATTTTTCTAATTAAGTAATAGATAGTCTATATTATAGATCAAGACATGTAAACAATGTCAGTCATTTGAAAAAATAAAAACAATTGCACCACAACTACACCCAATTCAGGTTTCTGAAAGATGCGCAGTTTTAGGACTTGATCTAATTGGTCCATTTACAGAAACATTAAACGGCAATAAGTATGTTTTAACAATAACAGATTTATTTACAAAATGGATTGTTGCTAGGGCATTGCCTGAAAAATCTGCTGTTGCTTTAGCTACTGCTTTGGTTAACACTTTTCATATGTATGGTCCACCAAAAAAAGTAATCACTGATCAAGGAAGAAAATGTGTAAATGAGGTAAATGCTAAAAGGTTTTCTAAAACTTTCATCTTCGTTGTGGTAGTTAAATTTTTTTATTAATTATTTTTAATTTTTTGTTATATAGCTTAACCATAAAATTTTTCAATTAATGGGTATTAAACATTCTGTGACATCAGCATACCATCCTCAAAGTAATGTTCAAGATGAACGCACAAATCAAACTTTTAAGCGTGCTTTAAGCAAGTATACTAATAATGAGATGAATGACTGGGATAGGTTTGATATTCTTTATAATTTTAACTCTTTTTCTCTAAAATGTATGATTTCATTTATTATTAATTTCTTTTTTGATGATTTATATTAGTTACACATCTGCAATTGCTTATGGACTGAACATATCATGCCAGAAATCTACAAAGATGACTCCATTTTATCTCATGTATTTAAAACATCCTCCAGGTATTGAAGTGATAAATGTTCAGAATAAGACTGATGATAGTTTAATTAGTAGTTTTTCTGAAAAAATATTTGGTTTTGCAGTAGAAAAGCTAGTTAATGATTGTGAAGCTAGTTAATGATAGAGAAAAAAGTTAGAGAAAATATAAAAGTTGCTCAAGAAAAGCAGTGCAAGCAACACATGAAAAAAGTTTCAAAAAAAGGTGTAAAGACGTTTACATTTATAGCTAATGATCAAGTGATGAGGTTAAATGCAAGAAAGCGTGGTCGCAAAGGTGAGCCTTTATCTAAGGAGTGGTTGGGACCATATATTCTTACTGCTTTAAATGTGAAAGGTCAATGCACTTTAAAAAACCTTAAGGGTGAAATTTTAAAGACAAAAGTAAATGTTTCTCAGCTTAAACCTTATTATCCATGTCAAGACATAGAAACTAATATTTAACATCAAGAGGCGACTCATTTAGATTTGTCATTCAGTAGTTACCCAGAAATAAATATAGTTCAAAAGACTAGATCTAGTCAAACAATCTTATTACAAAATCAGTCAGATATTAAAAACATTGACCATATTCATTCCTATTCACCAAAAAGCAGCATTACAGTTAGTTTATCTGTGTCTGAGAGTATTTTGAATCAAAACATGTTAACAGATATTGAAATTAATGCTGCTCAAGCAATATTAAGAAATCAATTTCCTGCTATTCAAGGTATGCAAGACACTTTATTAGTAACTAATCTTATGTTCAGCAAACAGTCACAGGAGATGCTACAAATTTTGCATGACGGATCCCTTCTCTGGCTATTGGTTAGCACACATGGTTGCAGTGATGGAGTTATTAAAATTTATGACTCAATGAAGAAACAAATGCCAACTTTGCATGTACAAAACCAAGTTGTTTCAATTATATCGTCTTCTAAAAATACAGTTATGTGTCTATACCAGCCATGTCAGCAACAAATTGGAGGAATTGACTGTGGTTTGTTTGTAATTGCATTTGCAGTAGATATTTGTATGGGACAAAATGTTGCATCCATTTTGTACAATCAATCTGCGATGCGCCAGCATTTTCACAATTGCTTTAAAGCAAAGTATTTTACATCATTTCCAAGATCATATTTGGAAAAGACAGTTTATAAATGTGAAAGTAGTTCTGCAATTTTTAATATTTGTTAATGTGGATTGTCTGATAATATGTAGATTGTTGTGTAGATTGTCTAATAATAGATTATAAGTTCAGTATAGATTAAAAAGTTATGCAGTTTAATAGCTGTAAAAATGTTTTTCATGTTTCTTGTGAATCAGTGGCAGAAGCTTAAAAAATTAGTGCATGGAAATGTCTGTTTTGTATTATTTAATAATTAACTTTTAATATAGCTTCAGATTATTTTAGTTTTCTACTAATTAGACAAGATGCTGGGGTTTAGTAATTTTGATAAATCAGTGTAACCTGAATGTATGGCACCTGGCATCCCCTAATACCTAGTCTATGAATGGATCTATACTTTTTCATTATCACTTTTATATATAATATTTATTTTATTTCAGGTATTAATGTGAGGATTTGTCAAAGCAAACATTAAGGGATCGACTTATATTAATGTTTTAATGGTAAAATGTGTTTTGCATCAGGAATTAAGTTATTTTGATTTATTCTTACCATAGGGCATACCAGATATATTTTATTTTGTTTATTATTGCAAGGTTTTATCAGAGCATGCTGAAAGATAGACTTTTGCTTCTGTGGATATTGATGCCTTCAGAAGACAAGATTAAACCTGTTCGAAGAATCTACATTTTCTATCTATGATGTCAATGCTGTATGCAAATACAAAAGATGCGTCTTGTTCGGATTAGGCAATCACAATCATCACAAAAAAGGCTTTTTTCATAGCCACAATTCTGTTAAAAACATTATTAAGCATATGGGAAAAAAGTATTAGTGAAAAAGTTTAGTGAAAAATTTCAATTTTTACATTTTGTACTAAAACTTTTTCTGTTACCTGCTGGATAAGCAGATTCGATGACAATGAGAGTCAAGAAATATGTTTGATAGGGTGTATATCCTGTAACACGTATAAGAACAAGACAATTTTTTCGTTTTTCAAAGTTAATATATGAACTTTTATTTATATTTATGGTACGTGAACGAAGTGAATTACTTGATTCATATTTCATGAATCAGGCATCAGACCTAGAAGATTTTAATGACACACTTGTTCAATACTTTTTGTTCTACTTTTTTAGGGGGATAGAAAAGGCAGCAGTGGCCGTGAAAAAGAAATCCATACTGTTATTTTTGTAGATTTTGTAATGTAAAATATGTTTTGTTACTTTGTAAATTTTTTGGAAAAAAGCTCTTGTATTATATTTATGTATTCACTTACGTCACTGTTATGTTTTTTTGAACGTTAAAGTCACAAAAAGCTCAAGAATGATTGTGATTACAAAATTCAACGCTCAAAGCACAACAAACATCTTTTGAACGTATAAAAGAAATTCAGAACGTCTTTTGAACGTTCAAAGACGTCTTTTCCGGACCAAATGTCAGCTGGGACATCAGGATCAACTTTATACGCATATGGAACTTAATCGCCCAAAGAGGACATCGTTGAGCGTCTTTACTTGCATGCGTTTAGAACGCGTCCAAAACGTTAATTATACGTTCCCGTGCTGGCTAGGTTGTAATACTAGCCTTTTTGTCGATCTGGTCACATGATTATACATTTCAGATAAGTTAAATTGTTATTGATCTATTTACTAATAATCCGTGTTAATGGTTGCTCACAGCTGGTGAGCGTCTGAGTACTTGTAACCGTGCCTTTGAAATATTCTCATAAAATTTATGAGAATATTTCAAAGACACGGTTACAATTACTCAGACGCTCGGACTAAGTAATTCCAATAGGGCCCCTTTTGGCAGTATTGGTATAATAATTTTAAGAAAATATAGAAAAAATTAAAATACCAGTAAAATATTAAACAAAATCAGCCCTAAAAATCCATGGGCTCAGGTATTTTGCGCTCCCCCTCTAGATCTCCTTATATATTTGAGTGACTACTTTACTAATGAGTTAAAAAATTCTGCTATAAAATTATCTTCTTTACCTCGCAAATAAATTTAAAAAATTATCTTTTTTTTCTTTTTTTTCCGCAAATTTTTTTCCGCTACGGAAATAAATTTATATCGGGGAACAATTTTATGCGCAAGCCGCATGATTTTATTTCCTTAGTAACTGAAACTTGCGCCACGGAAATAAATTTATGGGGGAAATAAATTTGTACGACACCGGATTAGGAAAGAGGTTGTTGGGATGGAGAAAGATACTTTATTTTAATTTTTAATTAATTTTATTCCGGCTCTGAAAAAACTACTTTCTATTCAACAGTCATATTTGCTTTTGTTAACAAAATAAAATTAAAAAGATTTACAACGTTCAATAAAAAAAAAAAAAAAGATATTAGAAATACATGTATAAGTGCTATTATTCAACTAAATTGACTTTCAGTCGATTAGGAGAAAATCTAAAGTCGATTAGATCGACTCTTAGATTTTTCAAAGTCGACTAATTTTTTCGACTAGTCGACATAATTAGTTCGTTGGACAACAAAGTTAGTTTAGTTGAAGTCGATAACAACACTAGTTTAAACACTTTAATTTTAAGCTTGCATAACGTAAGTTTAAACTTTAGATTTAGAATTTACATAAAAGTTCGTGCGCTTTTTCTAAATGATATAATTATGATATTTAAAAGTTATAACATGCAATTCCCTTAAGGCCTCTAACGCACATATATGAAATCATTGTTGCAACGTTAACGGCTAATTACTCTCTAGTGGTTATTTAGATGAGATTTACAACGATTTCAAACAATTATATTTATACCTTAGCAATCTTTTTTGCTACATAACTCAAAAATGTAAATAAAGTTATAATAATCTCCATAATCGCTCGGTAACCTCAGTGAAGTAACCTGTGTTACAAATTTACTAATAACATAAGTTACTAATTTATTAATATTTGTTGTATGCGTACGAGTAAAAAAAACTACTTGCTTTTTAGTTTGAATGAACATGTCAAAAATAAATAAGTCCGTTATTATTAATAAGAAAGGAATAAGAAAACGAAGCTTCGTTTGGACATATTTCGAAATATACCAAAAGAATCAAACAAAATGCAGCATATGTTATAAGATTCTACCTTACAACAGTTCGACCAGTTCAATGCAATCCCATGTATCAATTGATCATTGCATTAATTCAAAAGTAACTAAAAAATCAACAATTTTACTTAATGATGACGATATATCCGATATTGAGAGCGGTAATGAGTATGGTTTTGAAGAGACTGGTTATAAAAAATTAAACAAGTTATTGGTGAACTTTATCGTTGGTACTGATCAGCCGATTTCGATAGTACGTCATCCAGATTTTGTAAATTTAGTTAGTGAGTAAAACAAAAGCTACAAAATGCATAAATACGGTGAGCAAGAAATTAATTCCATCCAATTACAGACAAAATCGGAAAATAAATTTTAATGCTAGAATTCAAGGGATGTCATTTCATTGCAACTTTTTGTGATGGTTGGTGATCATCGAGTAAAAACAGCTACCTTGGTGTGACTTGTCATTTTATTGACAAAAATATGATTCTGGTTGACCGAAATCTTGATCTTAGGTTTATGTCTGAAGTGAAAACAGCTGAATATTTATTTAATACGTTAAACGAAATCTTCAGTGAATGGTCAATAAGTAATAAGATTTTTTCACTAGTTACTGACTCAGGTGCAAACGTTTTCTCTGCAGTAAATAAATTTGATTGTAATGTTCTTAAGATTCCATGTGCTGGTCATCGTTTGAATATTGTGGTTAACGATCTTCTAAACACGAGAGATATAAAAGTAAAAAAAATTAAAAAATGGGTCAAAGCGTTACGAAGTAAAAGATTACGAAGGTAATGGAAAATTAATTGATAAAGAAATTACGGAAAATGAAGTTAAAGAAAATGAAAAAATTAACGAAGGCAAATCGGGAATCGTCAATTAAAGAGCTAACAAAAACTTTTTAGCGGAAAGAAATATGTTACAGTAACATTTCTGTTTCCAACATTGTATTCTCTACTAAACGGAATACTTGAATCGCAACCCATTTTTATAGAACTAGTTAAGACTTTTCAAAAGGAATTGTTAAGGTCTCTAAAAGGGCGTTTTAAATATATTTTTGCTAGATTTTTTCTTAGCATCTACTCTTCTTGATTTCAAATTTCGTAAATTTGAGTTTATCAAAAGTGATATCGATAGATATGAATGCATTACAAAGGTAAAAATGTTTATAAAAACATTTTATGAAATGCATCTAAAAGAATCCGAAGAAATCGATGTAACAATTTAAAACAAATTGTTTAAATAACACTTTAAACTCATCAAACAGCTCAACTGACCATAAAAACATTTCAGCAATCGTTAACGCCACCGTTTGCAAATACTATTACTTTAGTTAACAACAAAAGACGAAAGCCAATCAACTTAATTGAACTAGTAACAGATAAATCATGTTGTAATTTAATTGAAAACAATGATAAACTTGAAAAAGAAATAAACGATTACAGTCTGCAATACTTTCAGAGCTACAAAAATTGTGCTACGAATTTTTCCAAGCTAATCAAAAGTTGTTCCCGGTTTTGACACAAATTGCACGGGTAATATTTTCAGTTCCAGCGACGTCAGTGCCATCAGAATGCTTATTTAGTTCAACCGGTTTAACAGATACGGAGCTACGGTACCGGATTGCGCGGAGCTTATTGAAGCAGTTAGTTTTTATTAAAGAAAAGAAATAATAGAATTAATGACAATGTGTTTTCTTTCCAGTCTTTTTTTTTCCAGTCTGGAAAAAACACCAGTATTCAATCAATGTGCTAGTAGATGTCACGTGGTGGGGTGGAAATAAAATTTTTGTTATGTAAAAAAAAAGGTCCTTGTTTTTTGAAATTCGACGACTGACTGGTCTAAAAGGTCTATATTTGCCAACTTCTTTAAAAGGGTAAATTTTTCCGACTAAATGTACAAAAAATGCTTTGTGAAGGGAAGGGGTGTGAATAATTTTAAATTTAAGTAATCTTGCCCCGTCACTGAATGGTTTAGAATTTGTAACTAAAGAGTCTTCATTGCTTGCAACAGCAGTATTTACTGTTAAGATATTGTCTCTTTTTAACAAACCTTGTTATCCAAAGAACTAATTATGAATTTGTTTTTTATTTTTTTCCCTAATTCGTCGAGAAACTGGTTAAGTTTTTTAGATGTTTTGAATCATGGTGCCTCCTTAAACTATATCTTTTGCACACTCAAACCAATTCATTACATACTAAACATACTGGCACCAAATTAAGGTGGCACAAAACCAAAAATTAAGTAAGTTTTTTGAAAAAAATCAATTTTTTGATTTTTTGGTATTTTGATTTTTTAATAACTCCTTCAACATATACAAAAAAGAATTAATCTTAAAAGTGATGTAAAAGTTGATTTAATAGCATTTTAGTAGATGACAATTAAAAATATATCCCCTAATAACGCCTTAGCAACCATCCAACATTTGAGTTTTTATGAATTTAAAACAGTAAAATACAATCACAAACCATGATTTAATAAAATAAAAGAAGCAAGTGATAGTTACATCCCTGGTGGATTTTGATAATTACTATGTTCTTACTATATACTTTTTTCTTACTGCTATTTTAGCAATATGTATTTTTTTAAACTTTGAAACACATTTTTTCATTAACAAAACTTTATTACATAATAAAGTTTTCACAGTTTGAATATTATAATATAATACTTAATTTAACCCTCAGAGTTTTAATGAAAATTTATAGAAAGTGAAATATTGACGGTCAAGCAGAGTGAAATATGGCTAGGAAACTATGTTCAAAATTTTAGTTCGAGTTGTTGAGACAAAATCAAGTTATTAGGTTTTGAAGATTTACTAAAAACACCTGTTTTACAACACAATTTTGGCCATTATGGATAATAAAATTAAAAAAAAAAATAGTTGTTTTTTATTTTATTTAATATAAATTTATTCTCATCGAAAAAAAAAAAAATTAAAATTTTGACTATTTAAAAAAAAAATATTGTTTTCATATATATATATGCAAGTTTTGTTATATATATATATATATATATATATATATATATATATATATATATATATATATATATATATATATATATATATATATATTAGGGTACGTCACTTAAAAAAAAAATGAGCAAAGAAACTTCTAGCATCAATATTATAGTGCCAATATGTATAATAAATAAAAATTCGAAAAAAAAATTTGAAAAAATTTTTTTTTACCTACAGGGGAACTGGTTCTTTTGTCACCGTAAAATTGTAAATTATCCTTATATCAGAACGTAAAGTTTTCGAATTAAAAAAAATTATATCTCAGTGAACATCTGTGAACTTTTCATTTTATTTGTGTATAACACATGAAAAAAACTAGGGAAATGATTGGCATCGAAAAACCAAGTTTAAACTAGGGCCGGCGAGCTGGGAGCCCGGGGGGTATCCAGATCTTTTTTTTATTTTTTAGAAATTTCAAGTAATATTAAGTAATAATACAAAAATTAGAAAGAAAAAAAAATTCTCTATCTACCCGGTAATTTGTTTATTTTTAAGATGTCATATGAAAAAGAAAAAAACAAATGACATTAATATTAACCATTTGTTTGGCATAGTGACATATTCATATTAAAACATATTTACTGTATATATAATCAAACTCAAGTGTCTGTTAAAAAAATGTTTCTTAGATCTTTTTTAGAGTGCAGCTTAGGCATTAATAGTCTATGAGCCAACCTAGCCCTGACAAATCCATCTCTTCTCTCGAATCCACAAACAGATGCAGATGCATCTGTCACTTCTTTTACCGCTCTTTCGCAAGATTGTGTGTGTAGGGGAAAGTAGGGTGCTTCAAAAGGTATCTCTAAGAAATTGTCAAGATCTTTTGTAGGTATTTGACATGTAAATACAGGTTCTGATTTATCTTCTTTGTCCCAGTTGATCAGTTCTTGTATGGATATAGCTCCCAGATTGAGTTGGACCTTCTTCCTTATCCTGAATCGAGTGTCTCCATACTCCGAACTTCTCCGTATCTCTTTGATGGTTTTAATGGCAAATCTCCTAGATTCTTTATCTGAGCTTGCTATAAGGGAAAGAATCAAAGATTCAGAATGAGCAAAATAAGCTCCATTTTTTATGTAGGGAGTAACAATTTCTTTTATCTCATCCTCCTGTTTTCTTAGCAGCCTTAACAGTGTTACTATGTGTTCCGGGGCCTCAACAATACTGTGTTTCACTTTGATTTTATACCACATGTGAAAATACACTTGAACTACCCATTTTAAAATTAAGTGAAATCTTCTTAGCACATCATCAGTAAAGCCATGGTTACTCATATGGAGAAAAATAATCGCTTCGCCAATAGTAAGCCATCTGCTATGAGACAAATTGCCACATTTAGCCATTTTAAGATTTGGGTCCATCTTGCCTGTAGTCAAACATGTAATCAGTTTATAGCAGAGAGCTGAATCTGTTGACATTGAACTTAGAATTTTTTCAGGGATCTGGATTAATGGTTCCAACTGCGCAATAGGTTCAAATGTATCAAGTCTTTCCATACTGTTTACTTTTAAAAGAGCTTTTCCAATTGGTCCAGTGAAACCAACATTTGAATTGGTGGGTCCATCCAGAGTGACAATAATGTGCCTCAAAGGAAGCTCATTGCAATGTAGCATACAAATAGACCAGAAACACTTTCTACCTAACAATTGTTCAAGATTTGTCAACAAACCTCCATCTTTCCCTGAACCAGTTACAGCGTTTGTTGAATCTCCTCCTATTACTTCTAGAGATTTATGTACTCCCCGAGGAACCATCCAGTTAAAGAGTCCAATAGCTGCTTGTTTAGCAGGCTTATTAGGAGGTATTGCCTTCATGGGTGTAAAATGTGTAATATAGTGACCGTCAGGTTCAGAAGTAACAGTAATGTGTTCTTCTTTTACAACCCTTTGATGAAATCGTTTTGTTACAGGGTTGTGCTTTAAAACTCTGGTAAAATCTTTTCTGCTATCAGCAAATATACCTTTGATAGATTGTAATTGAAACTTCATTTCTTCAGATGTCTTTGCTTTAGTCATTACTGCTTTCCTAGCCCTAATAACTTTCTTAGGATCTACAGCCAAATAGGACATTTCAGGTGTTAAAAAGTTACCAAGAATAAGGTCTTGAAGGAAAGCTGAAACTACTGCTGATGTTGCAGCTGGTGAAATATCAAATCTCAAAGAAGCTTCAGCAGTATTACTAATGGACAAAAAATTTAGTTTCCATTTATCTGTTGAAGCAGGTTCATCTTCCATTTCTATTCTATTTGAATTATCATCACGTATGAAAGACTCAATATAATCTTTACTTTTTGAAGTTTCTTCCTCTTCTTTTTTTCTAATTTGTTTTTCTAGACTTGACTTTCTTTTCAGCTTCCTCTTTTCTAAAGAAACCTGTCTAGCTGTTTCCTTAGTATCTTTACAAGTCATTTGATATTTTGATAGTGACCCCGTTTTTTCTCTTTCAGCTTTTAACCAAATAAGTTCACTTTTTGGAATCTTATTTTCCCTCGGACAAGTACACTGAATATGTGCAAAATCTAGACAACTATTTAATTTTGAGCATTTTTCATTACATAAAGTGATTTCACATTTACAAGATGTAATGTCAAGCAATTGATCTAATTTAATTTCCCATGTAGAAACAGTTTTTTGGGCTGCTTTTCCTCTAGAAATTTGACTAAACTTATTCCAGGCTAATTCTATTTTTTGTACCAAAGATATCTTGTTTATTACCACAGGAAACTTGAAAAGAGCATTCGATCTTGTCCACTGTTGAAGAACCAAGTCTGCTAATTGTACACTAAGTTCTCTTACAGACATAAGCCTCCTTAAAAATAAAACAAAGTGAATACAAGTAAATACAAACAATATTTCTGCAATCTTTAAATTTAACTTTTCATTACATACTTGTCAATATCTTTTTCAATGAGCATACTTTCTTGTATTAAAAGACCCTTTCTCAGGATATCTCTAATAGTAGGCACTTCTGAAGGATTAAGATCATTACTTCCACCCAAATACAGTGAAAATTTTGACTCTTTTTTATCCAAATTGAATCTAGTAATTTTAGGAGCACTCATTCTTCCTATTAATATTAAATAAATACTAGCAATTAACAAAACTGGAAATCAACCAAACCGGAAGTAAAGTACTTTTGTACCGCATTTCCTTGTATGAGGTACATAAATGCACTTACGGAAGTAATTTATTTCCAGTTTTATTGATTGCTAGCATGAATAAACAAAAACATATGGTTAAAAAAAAATATTTCAGAATGTGATGTATTGTACTTTTTCCAGAGTACATAAAGAATAGTACATTAGTACAAAAGTGTGTATTATGTACATTGTGCGCAAACTACACTTTTGTATTAATGTAATAAACGTAGAAAATAATGTGCACTTCTGTACAATGCAATAAATGTAGAGATAACTGGTGAATACAAGTAAATACAAACAATATTTCTGTACAATGTAATAAATGTAGAAATAAATATTTAAAAATAACCTACAACTTTTCCGAACTTTGCATTTCTAAATATACAGGGCAGACGACACGGTTCTCAAAGTTGGGGGAGTTGTGGGGAGCACAATCATCAACTACTATAAAAGATCCTCCATATCTAAAAACTTCAAAACCTTTGTAAAAAAAAAAAAATTTTATAGAAAAAGTGAGGGGGCTTTATAGAAAAAGTGAGGGGAGGGGGCAGTGACCCCTTGATCCTCTGGCGTCATCAGCCCTGGTATAATCTCAATTTTTCAACGCCAATCATGTTACCTTTTTTTTATTATTTGTTAGACACAAAGAACATCAAAACCGAACTAAACTCACTGAGATATGACTTTTTTAAATTTGTGATTTTTTACAATCTGACATTTTCCTAAAAGAACGAGTTCCCCGGTAGGTAAAAAAAAGTTTTTTCAATTTTTTTTTTCGAATTTTTATTTATTATACATATTGGCACTATAATATTGATGCTAGAAGTTTCTTTGCTCATTTTTTTTTTTAAGTGACGTACCCTAATATATATATATATATATATATATATATATATATATATATATATATATATATATATATATATATATATATTGTAAAAACGCTCGAGCATTTCTAATAGGCTATTCCATCTAGTTTTGGAATCTGCAATTAAGAAGTATTCTTTACGAAATTCGAGCATTACATATATCTGTTGTACGTCATTTTTGAATGGTGAACGTATATATATGTATATATATATATATACATGCATACATACATATATATATATATATATATATATATATATATATATATATATATATATATATATATATATATATATATATATAATAAAAGGTATACCAGTCGAAACACCCCGTGGTAAATTATTTAGGCTCCCGATTATTTTAATATTATTATGCAAATAAAATATAAGGTATCAAAATTACTTTTTGGAATAAATTTAACTTTCCAAAGTTCTTTTTTCTTTTTCTTGAAATTAATTACACTTTTCAAAATCTAATTTTATTTTCGAAATCTAACTTTATTTTCGAAATATAATTTTATTTCGAAATCTAGTTTTATTTTCGAAATTAACTTTGCTTATCAAATATTGTTTGGTTTTTTTCAAAATTAATTTCACTTTTCGAAATCCTTTTTTTTTTTTTTTAATTCATTTCACATTTCAAAATTCCTTTTTTATTTCCGAAATTAATTCGATTTGTTCGATTATTTTCATAAGTTTTTATAGATTTCGAAAAAAAAGAAGGATTTCGGTACCGCTTTAATCGAAAATTTCCAAAATTTGCAATTTCGATAATGAACCCTAATTTTTAGTTGTACGGCGAGGATCTAAAAGTAAATAACGAGTTCGCATTTTTACAAATTACAAAATCTTTATATACCTATTTCTTTGATAGTTTTTTTAAAATAATTACCAAGAACAACTTTGGTAAGTTTAAAAAATTAACATTTTTAAGTTTAAACTTATTTAAATTCATTTCATTTAAATACTAAATGTTAATATCAGTCACATTATGTGACTAAAATAAACATTTTGAGGATAAAGTATTATAAAAATAGCTGGTGGCTCAACAAGCGGCCTTCATACACATTTAAAAACAAAGCATGATGCAATATTACGAAAACGAGATGCTATTGAGCCTCTTGGTGAATCTAGTTCAATATCTGATACACCTCCTCCAAAAAATTACTAAATATTTTTTAAAAAACTACAGAAAACTCGCTAGTAGCATTCTTATCTAGAATGACAGCACTTGATGGACTTCCTTTTAGAATTTTCTTAACATCCGATGATCTTCGAAAATCATTAAAATTAAGTGATAAACTTCAAAAATCTGCCACGACTATACAAAAAATTGTCACTAGTCATAGCGAAACTATTCGATAGATAGTAATTATAGAAATATCAGAATGTAAGTTAAATAGAAAAGGTTTTAGAATTAACTTTGATGAGTGGACTTCCTTAAGGAACCGGTGATATATAAACGTGAATCTTCACTCGGAGTCAAAGTTTTGGAATTTAGGACTTCTCCGAATCAGTGGAGGTTTACCTGCAGAAAAATGTGTCTTACTTTTAAGTGAAAAATTTAATCAGTATGGTTTGTCATTAGAAAAGAATATTGTTTGTTTAACAAATGATGGTGCAGCAGTTATACAAAAAGTAGTCAAGTTAATACCGGCTGCTTAGCAGTTGTGGTTGGCCCATGCAATTTAACTTGCAGTTGTGGGTGTTTTATATAAAAAAGAAACAACCGAAGAAAGAACTTTTTGCTCAAATGAATCAATAGACTTCGACTCATGTTCAGATGCCGAAGAGTACGAAAACTATGGTACCTTTGAAAATATTTCAAATACATACGAGGAAGGATTAGTGATTAGTGATATACAAGAACAAGATACAGAAATAACACCTACTCAAGTTGGTCCCTTTATACAAAGAGTAAGGAAAATTGTGCAAATATTCAAACGTTCACCATTAAAAAATGAGGTAGCACAGAATTATGTAAAGCTCCAATTTTGTAAAGAATACTTCTTAATTGCAGATTCCAAAACTAGATGGAATAGCCTATTAGTAATGGTCGAACGTTTTTACAAATTAAAGTCATGCATTCAAAAATCAGATATAAATTTAAAACTTAATATAAACTTTGCAAAAACTGATTTTGAAACAGTTTCAGCCACTATCTCAGCTCTTTTCCCGGTAAAATTAGCCGTTGAGTCGCTTTGTTGCAAGGATGCGGACTTAATTTCTGCGGATGAAGCATTGAAATTTATGTTTGACAGGCTACGTGAAATTAAGTCATCATTGATCATAGAATTTATGAGTGCTTAAAACAACGTATTATTGCAAGAAGAACGCAGTTGTCCGATTTAATTTCTTATCTGCATAAAGGTCTAGAAGATTGTATTAGAAACTTAAACTTGTTAAGTTTTAACTTTCCACATGCATCAAAACCGAGTATTCTCAACTCACTTTTGGGCATTGTAAATCAGAAAGGACTTTGGAATCAAAGCGCTGCTGTTGAAGAACGAGCCCGGGAAATTCTTCACTTTGAGGTTAGCGAAGTTGAGATTGATAAAGGAAAAAATTCTGAGAAATCAATGAAAAAAGACATGTACAAGAGGCCATTTGTAAACAAATAAATTCTAAGGCTGTAGGGAAACAGTCACAATGCGCTGGTGATATAATCAAGTTTCTAAAAAAAGAAATGAGTTTCTTCGAAGATGAAGGTGTGCGAGGAAAATATCTCCAACAGGTTTATGGTCTTCTTTTAACGATTCGGCCAACTAGCGTTGAATCCGAAAGAGCATTTTCTGCTGCCGGCATTATTTTAAACAAGTTGCGAAGCAGAGTGGACGACAAAGCTCTGGATGCTCTTTGTTTTTTAAGATGTTACTTTCATGGAATAAAAGATAGGATGAAGATGATAGGATAGATGATAGGATAGATGATAGGATAGATGATAGGATAGATGATAGGATAGATGATAGGATAGATGATAGGATAGATGATAGGATAGATGATAGGATAGATGATAGGATAGATGATAGGATAGATGATAGGATAGATGATAGGATAGATGATAGGTTCTACCAAATGGATCAGTAAATTTGCATTCTTTTCAAATTTTCATGATTCTCAAATTTATTTACTTTGCTTTAAAAATTTTAAATATTTAATATCTGTTTTAATACTGGTATTGCTGTATTATATTTTTATTATATTTATAACATTAGAGAAATTGGATAAAAGAATGAAATTTAGCAAAACCTTATTGAGAGATTTAACACAATTATTTAAAGTGATCAATTATTGGTAAAAAAAAAAAAAAAAAAAAGATTAATTAGTATTTAATATTATCATTTCTTACTTTTGCAATGAAACAATCTGCTTAGTACTATGATCTCATTCCATTATATTACATTTTGAAGAGTGCTTGATATTTATTTTTCACTGTCCTATGAGAAACAAGGATCTAAAAATTGTCAGTATTAATCTAGCACCTTGTATTTTATACACAACATAATTTTGTTATCATGTTATAGAAAAAAAAAATAAATAAAATGGAATTCAAGGAAGAAATTTAAAAAATTTCTTTCTTATATTTGTATAAGTATTATTTAGACCCACCACCAATTAAAACTTCAAGGTTGACTAAAGACAAATAATTGATGAAAAGCATTTGGATTTTGCAACTTTTCTTTTTACTTTCAACATATTTCTATTATTTCTATCATGTTCTATTCGAAGCCTTCATTATGATAAAATAAAAACCAGGTCGTGAATACTTTGAAATAATAACTTTTAGACAAAAAAAATCATTATTCAAGATGGCGATTATTAGGGATTTGTCGTATAACTTTGTACTTTCAACTTCAAATTAGAGCACTTTCCATTAATTTTGAGACCCATATTTTTATACGATTCTTAATCAGCATAAATAAATAAAATTCTCTATCAGAATCAATCATAAAATTAGGGAGAGAGGGGGCGTGGGGGAGGGGGGAGAAAGTCGAGTAGCGCCCAAGCAATCCTAAAAGATTGACTATATAATATTGTTTGCTCGTTATTGATATTTTTATTTACTAATTATTATATAATTTTTCTACCAACGGCAGAAGAGACTCATTTCCCAAAGTTATTACCTCTTTATTAGCTTTTCAACATTTGTTATTTTATCAAAACCTAGTATTGTCAAGTAAAAATGTAAATTTGATCACATGGTTTCACCCGACAATAAAAACAAACCATAGATACGCTTATCGACTTTATTGCTGAAAGTGAAGTTAACGATGTTCGCTCCTTTTAGTCGTGTTAGGGACGACGTCAGAAGTTTATAAAAAACGTCGGATTTTCTAATCGTTTCACAAATCACAAGTTGTTCAAGTGAATAATAACAGTTATCAAAGTGTACTAGACTGAACATTTCTGAAAAAGCTGTGCTTTAAAGATATTCTCCTTTTTCTGAAAAGACAAAATCCGTCATAACGCATAACGTTTTAAAAAATTAATATTTTAATTTTTAACAACTTTTGCCTGGTAACATTAATTTAAGTGAATTGTTTTCCAAAAAAAGTTATGCTTAATAGAAATGTTTAGTGGTACAACCGAACACTGATAAAAGCCAGACATGCCTTAAATCACCCGAGCTTACGGTGGATTTTGTTTCCAACCGTAAAAACATTGCCAGCCTGGTTTCTTCCATAAAAATGATTTTTGGTTTATTATAGATGTGGTAGCTCTTTTTAAGGTCAACCCAACAAACGAGTTATAAAACATGTTATTCTTGTGAAGCACGTCATTCATTCTTGTGAATTTTAATTTATAACAAAATATTTGACTGTTTTAAATAAAATCTTTATCATTATTAAAGAAAAAAAGTGTATGAGAACGAACGTTCAATCGAATAATATAAATGGAGTTCTTTAATGTTCTTTGTAAAAATAAGACTTTTTTTGAAACATTTTTTTTTACGTGACAGATATAATAAAAATAATCTTTCACGGGGGGTTAATTTGTTCTATTAAAAGAAAGTCAAAAGTTTAGAATGTGTATTCTTTTAATACTGACAGTTTTAGTTTTTTTTTTAAATTAATTGTATTCTATTATCAATGAAAGAACTTTTCAACTTATTTCATAAAAAGTTCCTTTTTATTCAACAAAACTAAGAATCCAGCTAAAACAAACTGGCGTGATAGTTAAACTTGATGGATTCCCGTAACGTTCTATTATTCAAAATCTTTACTAAGTAATTTATTTATTAAGTAAAAACCAGGTTGTTAATATTTTTAAAAGGTAACTTAAAAAATAATCATTTCTCAAGATGGCAAATATTAGAGATTTGTTGTATTTTTATGTACTTTCAAGTTAAGATTAGAGCTTTTTCCATTGATTTTGAGAGCTATGTTTTCATACGATTCTTAATCAGCATAAAGTTTTCTATCAGAATCAATCATAAAATTGGGTTGTTGCGCCTATATAGGCCTCTAGTATGAAAACACAAATGCCAGTTTTCTGTGAATATTTTTTATTTGTACTCGTAATATTATATCTTGCATGAGATATGTTTTTTTTCTCTGTAATTGCGCAGCCATCTTTTTTATAAATTAATTATAATTTTATAAATTTTATAAATTTTTTATAAATTTTTTTATAAAAAGGCCTCCGAGAATCGACCTTTAAAATGTAGCATATACGGCTGTGCGATATAGTAGGCCATGCATTTACGTAACAAACTATTCGTATTGTACGGCCAAATAAACATTTAATTCGTAACTCAACTCTTTCCGAAATTTCTGTTGTATTATTGTCACCAAATGTTTTTACACTTATTTCCTTCGTACGTTATGTTTTGACTTTTAACTTTGAATGTAACTCGGCCGATATTTAATTTAACTGCAACAAAAGTCAGCTTTTCTTCAGACTGATTATGATGAGATTGATTTTGTAGGTTAGAATTCTGTGTATCGATCCATAATGCAGCATGATGATGTCCACATTTAAAACATTTTATTTGAGATAAACACTGTCTACTTATATGTCTACTCTCTAACATTCAAAACAGTTTGTTTTACCACTGATGATATTCTTTCTTGATTGAATATTTGTAACTGAGTCACACTATTGTGATTTATGTGACTGGTCACAAAATTAACATTCATTTAGTTTTTGCAAATCTCTTTAATTGTTCTTTTCAAAGTAGGAAGCTTGACCTTTATTATTTGAATATGAATTGTACCGATGTGGTATCCTGTTAAATGAATTAGATAAATGAATTCAATTTGCCTCTCTGTTGTTTGCACTAGTTTAAAATATTTCTGCAGTTATCAATCTGTCTGATTTATCATATGAGTTAGTTAAGGGTTGTTCTTGCGCACGCAATTTAGTCTTTAGAAGATCAACAACTGATTTAATACCCCAGTTGTCATTTTTGTTAAACTAACGGTTGACATTTAATGTTAGTTCTTCTGGTATCTTTTCTAAGATTACTGGAATAAGGAGAGGTCCGCACATATCGCTACTAATACCCAAATTTTCGAGACTTCTTACTTGCATTTCAAAGCTGCCAAAAAATTATCTTAAATTCTCTATTTACTAATACAATGGATTCTCTCTAACAACCTTTGTGAAATTCTCAGTGTCACGATTATCGATTAAACTTTAATATTGGTCCTCGTTGTTTTTTTAGGTTGAATTTTGGATGATTTTTTAAAAAGTTTATTTAACAATTTTATATTAACAGTTCTAAGTCTGTGCTTTGATTTCAGGTTGGACATTCTGGCTAAATTTACAAACTTTATAATCCGATAATAATGACAATAATAATAATAATAATAATAATAATAATAATAATAATAATAATAATAATAATAATAATAATAATAATAATAATAATAATAATAATAATAATAATAATAATAATAATAATAATAATAATAATAATAATAATAATGATAATAATAATGATAATAATAATGATGATGATAATAATAATAGAAATAATGATAGTAATAATAATAATAATGATAACAAACGATGATGATGATGATAATATAATATTAATAACAAATGATGATGATGATAATGATGATGATGATGATGAGATGATGATGATGATGATGATGATGATGATGATGATGATGATGATGATGATGATGATGATGATGATGATGATGATGATGATGATGATGATGATGATGATGATGATGATGATGATGATGATGATGATGATGATGATGATGATGACGATGATGATGATGATGATGACGATGATGATGATGTCTATTTATAATTTAACTGACTGTGTAATGGCAAACTATGTGATGGCAAATCAAATGACTAAACAGTAGTTTTTTAATTACGAAAAAATGTCGCCTTAATGCTTTTACAGAGAGAAATTGTAAAATAATATTTTTTTATTACTATAAATAAATCTCTGTAAAATAACTTAATAGTCTTTAAAGTGATCTTAAATAAAATTAAAAGATCCATCAAAATTTTAGTTCACAAATTATTTCAAAATCTCAAATTGTACTTAAAAAAAAAGATATAAAAATTAACTTAGCTTATCTTTGTCAATTAATCAGATTTTCGCTTTTATCCTTTTTATTCTTTGGCATCCGTACATTATTCAAATTTAATCCGTAGGTTCCATGTCGTTTTACTTGAACACGATTTAATGAAATATATATTTTAATTATAACAACGCGTTCTAAGAACTATCTATTTCTGTAAAAACGAAAGAAACAAATTTCTCGTTTTATATAACAAAAAGAAGCGTGAGAGGCTTGAATGACTATGCAATTGCGCGCAGCATAGAGGTGACGTCAAAAAATTTTCAAAAAATGTCGGATTTTCTCATCGCACCAAAATCACTTGATGTACTAGTAGATGATAAAAACTATCAAAGTCTATTAGATTTTCTTATTGTAAGTCATATTTTAAGCCTGCATAAATGGAATCTACATGAATGGAAAATGGACAATCCTAAGACAGAATATACAGTCGTGTGACAATTTATTATGGCCACCTTTTACAATGACAAAACTTAAACATAATCTTTTCCCTTTTCTTACTTTTACTTTTAAAATAGTGTTTTTTTTTATTTGGAAGCTTTTAATACCTTTGGTCACAAAAAAATTGATAAAGTTTTGTTTGTTATTAGCGGCCTCACCTTACCTGGTAGCCATTTTGAAACATCATCTAATTTCTATTAATATTGAAATTATGCAGCTCCGCATGTACACAAAAAATTTTTTTAAAGTTTTTCAAAGTTATAACTTTTTTAAAGTTATCATTTAACAAAGTACTTAAATCAGGTAAAATCTCGTTTAGTCAACTTTTTTTCTAAATATAAACCAATTTTTTTAAAGGTTTTAGGAGACAAGTTTGATAAACATTTTTTATTTGTAGATATGGTAAGAATAAAGGTTTATCAATGCATAAAAAGACTGAAAAGCTCTGTTAACTAATACTAGTTATTCTCGAAGAGATATTGTTAAAAGAAGTGATGCTTCTCGGGTATCTGTCCAATTATTTAGAAAAAATTAACTACGGAGAGCTTAACACCGAAAAGAATTAGACAATATTGTCAAAAACAACAATTTTAACACCGCGTAGTTGAAAGTTCTAAACAAAATGATCCTCGAAAACTGACATCTAATTATGAAACCATTAACAAGCTCGAGCTGTCTGTGATCGAGATGTCTTAGCGAACTGTGACCTTCATCCAGCAGAGAACATCTGGGAATTGCAAAAAGGAAGAAAATAGCAAATGAGTCAAAAATAAAATTGTTTTGATCGAAAAAAATCATCTATCACTGGAATCATAGTAAAAAATCTCTAAAAAAGGACTGAAAGCTGTATTAAAAGCCAGATGACGTCATGTAGGGAAAAAAATGGAGCAACAAAAAACAATTATATGTTAGACTCAGCTTTGTAATTATTTCTTTACAGAATATGTGGTCAAAGAAAGTAATGCTTTGTTTGTCACGAGAAAACCCATCTTTAAAGCTTTGATAACTTTTAAGTCGAAAAATTACGAACATAAAATGAAAACTCATACCATTCTGCAGTTACTTAAGAAAAGCTTTAGGTAATCATAATAACTTTTCATGCGGCCGCAGCGATCAAAGTATTACTGATAGAGTTAAATTTTTTAAACAAACCTAGAAAACTAAATTTTTTATTGAATGAGAGAACAAAAAAATATATAAACTTAGTTTAAATTGTAACGACGTAAATATGGCAGACTTTGTAAATATTGAAAGTGAAAGTGCATTTGAAAGTGCTTCAAAAAGGTAAGTATAGCCTGTAATGGTACAAAATGAAAACTTAGTACGTGTCAAAAGCTACAGATATCTTGACATGGAAATTCTTCCCTTCATATTTGAGAAACGTTGATGTCCAGAATACCTGCGACCATCTCTGCTAAAGAGAATGAAAAGTACGTATATGGGTAAAAGAATGGTATAAGCCAAGAGAACACTTGGTCAAGGCCAAACTAATCAAGAAACGAAGGAAGATTTTGAGAGGCTGCGAACATAAAAAATCTGACAAATTTGAACAGAAAGAAGAAAATATGCATGAGACTGGTGTTCATGATTAAAAAAACTATTAAAAATATGCTCTTTTTATATGATGCTTCTTGTATTGTTGTTTTTATAATGTTTTTCCCCCGTAAAAGAAGTTATGAAAATTCATTAACAAAGAAATACCTCTCTTTTATAATACATTTGGAGTATGATTGGCCCATCTAGGGGAATTTCATATTTCTTGATAGAGCTGTTTGTTTCCCAGAATGATTTCAAAACAGTTTTAAAATATATTTTCATTTCATTCCAACCATTGTCTTCTATTTAAAAAATGTTCAATTTTTTATTTTCCTGTTGTTGCATCAAGCTGGCTGCGTTTAACAAAGCTAACAATAATCAGTTTCGATGATAAGTCTTTTAAAAATTTAGCAGTCTATTAGTATTCATTAATATTCGCGTATAATTAAAAACAAGCTATTTATGTTACTATTATTTTTTACAACTATTTTCAACGGTAGTAGCACAGTTTCATTTTAACCATTGACGTAGTTTCTGTTTGTTAAAAATATCTATTAATGAGGTGATTTTTTTACCAAACAAATCAAGGAAATAAAACTATTTAATGATGCTACATTTTCAAGAGAAATGCAATTCTAAGAAGAGTACAAACTTGTATATATACCCAACGCGTATATATATGTATATTAGGTTCCTTGTTGTTAAAAAGCAAATGATGGTGATTACCTTTTAATATGGCTGAGTTGATAAGAACTTAAGATGTTATGCTTAAGTAAACAACGTGAGAGAAGAAGAAAAAGTTTTTTCACGATTTAGAGAAGCGTAACTTATTTGTTAATCATTTTAATTTCTTTTTTTTCTAAATGAAGTATATAAATAGTCTAAATTGCTTAAAAGTTCATTTATTTATTGTTGTTTATTTACTTATTGTTGTTTATTTATTTAAAACGAA